>NW_018397272.1:3570470-3572271 GCF_002168275.2 Theobroma umbraticum | reverse complement strand
TAAATAAATTTTAAATTTTTATACTATTATAAATAGAAGAAAAAAGAATGTATTTAGTCATTTTATATTATTTTATTTTAACATAATACAAGTTCTTCATCTAAATTTGACTTTAGATATGAAATTTTTTTCAAATTTTTTTAGAAGGAAAATTCAAATTTAATTTTTGTAAGAAAGATAAATTAATTTACATATTCTAGTATCAAATAATCAAGTAAATATATATATATATATATATTTAACACCATAAATCTTTTACACTTAAATATTTGACTTATTAGTAAGCATATCAATAATAATGTACTTGAAGATTTGTATTTTTTAAATATTTTTTTCAATTTAGTTTCGCAACATCTCAATTTTATTCAATTTAATCCTTGTACTGTATATTTTTGTTCACTTTTGTCCTTATAACGTGGTAGATTTTTTTTTTAAATTTTTTTCGTTCTGCCACATGGCACTGACATGTCAGCACATCAGTGCCACATTAGGCATTGCCACATCATCGCTTGGTGGCACGTGGCATGCCATGTCATCATTCCAACACAACGTCATAAGAAAAGTGACATGTCAATGCTGATGTCGTTAAAGGAGACTAAATTGACTCAATTTTCATAATTAAAGGATTAAATTACTTCGATTTTAAATACAGTGACTAAATTGAACAAAATTGAAGAGTATAGGGACTTGGCAAGTCTTTTAACCATTTTTTATTCACTGGTCAAGACTAGGGACGAAATGAAATGAATAATCAAATAATATATATATAAAATAAATAAAAAAATAAAGACTCATCTACGAGAAGAAACTAACAAATACAAAATATGAATAAATGTAAGAAACTGCAAGAGGAAATTGTGAGAAAGGTATTACACATGGCTCACACATTTAGTTAGGCCGACAAGCTATCTTCATCTGCAAGATACATTACATTTTCAGACATTATCCTTCATATTGGACAGGTGTTGTGTGTCTGACCGGTTTGTCTGTAAGTTGAACATGCTTTTAGTCGTCGCACTCATGGAGGCGTCGATTAACTTGGAGATGGTGCTAGATTTGTGGATGGAACTACAATGGGGGTGGGCAATTTTGTCTATTATGCCCGTACCTCTTGCATTGCAAACATTTTCGTGCTTGACTGCCTTCACCAGTCGATAAAATCTTTTTCCTTTTAGGTCTTTTCGCTTGGCCTTGCCAAGGTGGTGGCAAGATGCTAATTTGTTTCACATGAGGGAAGATGTTCCACTCCCTAGGATGCCCTATCGAGTGAATGGACCCTGCATAACCCTCCACCAAAACGATTGTCTTGTAGTAGTCAGCGCAGAATTCAACAGCTTCACGTTTGCATTTACTGAAAAATACAATGAACTCAATGTTCAAGTACAATGCAAATGCTATGTCAATTAGGGTTCAAATAAGAAATAAAGATATCTTAACCTTATTGCTATAATGGCATGGCTGCATGGCAATAAATATGTTTGGAACTCACAACATGAACACATCTTCTTGGACATGTTTACAAGTCTGTCCATCTTCTCGTCTTTAACTTCGAACTCCACTTGATTGATAGGTTTAACTATAAAATGATGTGCATCATTGAACCATTTGCTCAATTGCCTGGCAACCCATGGGCTGAGGGATGTGGTCACCTTGACGAGCTCCTCATACCAGTCATGGAACTAATGCTAGAACATGTCTTTGATGAACTCGATCAAAACAGTGATTGGCATTTGTCTTGTATGCTTCAAGCATAAGTTAACATATTCCACAATGTTGAATGTCATGAGTTGGTATCGCCTTT
>NW_018397272.1:3569305-3570370 GCF_002168275.2 Theobroma umbraticum | reverse complement strand
TTCAATTATTTATTTATTTTTTATGTTTTTATTTTGTTTAATATTTTAAGTTATATTTTTTAACTTGAAATTTTCTAGATTAAAGATTGTATTTATGCTTGATAAAGTTAAATATAACTGTATATATTTATTCCATCTTATTTTATTAATAAATATTTTGTAGATCCAAATTAATAATTTAAATTTAAATTTAGCAGAGTTTGATTGCGGTATGTGAATTTAAATAAAATCATTTTACAAGAAATTTTAAGTAAATTTAAATAAAAAGTAAATTGGGTAAGAGTTGAATAATTTCAAACGAATGTCTATTTGTAAATTGTGAAAATTGTAACTAAATCAATATATTTTGCTACTTTGAGCAAATTTAAATAAAAGGTAAATTGGGTAAGTGTTGAATAATTTTAAACGAATGTGTATTTGTAAATTGTGAAAGTTGTAACTAAATTAACATATTTAGTCATTTTATATTATTTTTTAACATAATACAAGTTATTCATTTAAATTTGACTTCAGGGATGAAATTTTTTTATTTTTTTTATAGAAGGAGAATTCAAACTTAATAAGAAAGTTTCAAAAATATGAAAGTTCCAAAATGATGTAGTGTTTATGAAAAGAAAGAAAAAGCATGAAAAAAAGTAAAAAAGAAATTGATTCGAGTGCGGCATTAATGTAAGCGTATAGGTGTGAGGGTAAAGACACTAATTTCTTTGTTCGAGGACTTGGGCTTGGGTTCAAACCTTAGCAAATGCATATTTTGAAAAATAAATTGCGATGTGTTAGTGTTTAGATTGCCACGTGGCAAGCTCCTGATGTGCCATGTGGTACTTGAAACCATATGCGCGACGTCAGCAATCAATGTCATTTGAATCCATAAAAGCCACGTCAGCAATCCATTCCAAAAGTGTACATGGTAGTGCCCCGTCATCATGATGGTGACGTGGCATTGCCACATCAACCACATGCTCTAAGGGGCCGTTTGGTATCAGGGATGTAAAACACATTTCCTGCGATGTGGCTTATCAAATTACATTACAGTGTTTATTTTGTAACAGAACACTGTAATGT
>NW_018397272.1:3569103-3569295 GCF_002168275.2 Theobroma umbraticum | reverse complement strand
TGCAATCACATTGCAGTCAAGGGACGTAATGTGATTGCAGTCAAGGGATGTAATGTGATTACAGTCCAAAACTAATACAATTATATTACATTACACCCTGCAATGTCTTTAAGGACATTTTTACCCATCATCTTTTAAAAAATTACTCACAAAACCTTTCAAACCTTATTCATTATCGTTTTTGGGGTAGGG
>NW_018397272.1:3568308-3568774 GCF_002168275.2 Theobroma umbraticum | reverse complement strand
CAATTTTTATTATTGCAAAGTGTTAATTTGATTCATTCATGTTAGTTTTTATCCGGGTTTTTGTTGTTCTGATGAATTGTGGTGGCTTTTTTTTTCGTGCTAAAAGTTGGCTAGTTTTTAGACTAAATTGTAGGGAAAAGTTGACTATCCACATGCACCAAGCAGTAGCCTCAGCACTGCAACGCTGGGAGTGTGGCGCTGCAGCATTGTCCCCCTTCACCAAGGGAACTTGAGTTTTTTTTTCTATTATTTGCCTTGTTATTTGTTTTGTTTAATTTGAAATGTGAAACTTAAAATACTTTTGTTATGCTGCAATTTGTATGATCAAATATTCAAGTCCAGCAAGTTGCCTGGAAATGCTGATTTCCACTTTTTTAAGGCTGGAATTAAGCACAAATGGGAAGATCCTAAATGTGCTAATGGAGGAAAGTGGTCTGTCACTGTCAACAGAAAGCCTATTCTTGAT
>NW_018397272.1:3567828-3568147 GCF_002168275.2 Theobroma umbraticum | reverse complement strand
GCAGATGATGGCATTGATTGGGGAGCAATTTGATGAAGCAGATGAGATTTGTGGCATAGTTGCTAGTGTACGCCAAAGGACAAGCTTGCATTGTGGACTAAGATAGCTACAAATGAGGCTACCCAGGTTTAGATCTTAGTATTTATTCATACTTTGAATCAAAATCAATTTGTTTGTTGAATTAGGAATTCTGCGTTGTTTCTGAATTAGTTTTATTACTTGAGTTCTTATGGGTCATTAGTTTTTCTGCTATAATCTATCTTCAGTGATCACTCTAAGAAATTGCCTCAAGTTTATGTACATGGAATATTTGATCATA
>NW_018397272.1:3567700-3567818 GCF_002168275.2 Theobroma umbraticum | reverse complement strand
TGGTTCTACTGCTCCAATAAGTCAATACCATGTTCACTTCTATTTGATTGCTCAGCCAGTGCAAAAATTTTCTTTTAATATTTTTAATGGTCTAAGGCTTTTGTTGCAAAGATGGATT
>NW_018397272.1:3563757-3567600 GCF_002168275.2 Theobroma umbraticum | reverse complement strand
ACCTTTGAGGAAAACATTCTTCCTTTGTATAAGCGATCATCGGCACATGTTGACTCCTCAGTGGTAATTGTTTAGGAAGATAACTTTTTTGCACTTGGAATTAGCCACGTACAAGAATTCCCTATATTGCCCATTTCCTGATACCTATCATAGAGCAATGTCTCAGGCAATTGAATCTCGTTCTCACCAGCAATGGGGTTATTTCACACTGAACATTTCATACATCACTACCTCCAATAGGTTCCATTTCGCCTTTAACATTATTTCAAATTGGAATGTCACTGTCATAAAGCAAATCATCGTCTAAATTGTCATCATGCCTTTCATTAGGCCCATCATCTGAATTGTCATCAAATTTATCTTCACCAGCAAGGAACAAATCCTCATTTCCCTTATCAAATGCAGTAGTATCCTCGAGCATCATAGTGTCACACTTCAACGTCGTAGTGTTGTCCTTAAGTGTCGTATTCTCATTTGAAATGGCATTACACCCTTTACAGTTTTACCAAATCGTTGCATTTGTTAGACATAAGCAAGTAATTTGTTCGATGCATATGCTCATCAAAATTGTGCAGCCCACTATTTTATGAATATCGTGTGTCTATTAGGCTACACAAACTCTTGTGCATACATCAATTGCCATTGTTATGGTTTATGGATCGAATGTTGTGGAATATGTCAAGCATTATAAATCTCATTTTGATTAAGTTGATTACCATATTGTACATCTTTTTCATGTGACACAACATTTGTTTGGTGTTCTTTAATGGTGATATACACAGTCAAAACATTCCTTTGTTCTAGTAGAATTAATGCAAGATCTTCATCATCCTTGATTTTTGAGCATGATAGTTCTCTGGGTGTACTAATCAATGCATGCAACTCAATCTCATGAATTTATGAGTTTACCCAAACAATATCTTCAACCAATCTTATTAAACCTGCAAACGACAAATCACTCCTAAACCCTCGTATTTGTGAGTCACCACCCATGTAAATGCCATCCACCCATTGACCATCGTGTCTTATCACAAGTCACACATTTGAAACCCCATTGAAATTTTGAAAACAAAAAATTTGTCAATCATTTTACACATTACATGTCGTGTTCTAAAATGTGTCAGTCATGTTGTTACACACCATGTTCAAAAACTGTTACACGCCATGTTTAAAAAATGTTGCAAGTCATGTTCACAAATGTTAGGTGCAAGTTCAAAAAATGTTACACACCATGTTCAAAATGTTATACGTAAGTTCAAAAATTGTTACACGCCATGTTCATAACATGTTACATGCCATATTCAATAAAAATATTACACGCCATGTGCTAACACATGTTATTTCACTATATTTTTTACACGCCATGTACATTATAAATGCATGACGTGTAACAACTCTGGACAATGTTTTTAATCCATGTTCTAATTTACATAAAAAGTTTCAGAAATTAATGTGTTGTAGCAATAAACCCAATAACATACCTTGATGCCATTTTTACTATAGAGTCTATTTATCAACGACAATATAGCTAAATGCCGAAAGACAGACCACAACACGATGACGATGGTGCTCAACAGAAAGTTGACAGAGCTGATACAATTTAGAGAGCTGATGACGTTGGTGCTCAACAAAAAGTTGACAGAGTTGATATAGTTCAGAGAGTGGAGAGAGAAAGATGAGCGAGCTGAAATAGCTGAGCATTTATTTTTATTTTCTCTATGACGGGAGAGAGATATCGGAAGCTTAATTTGCCAAGATGTTTTTAAAGAACATTTTGGTCTACTCATGCTTATTTTTGGATAAAAATAAATAATTTTATATAAGTGGTTATTTTTGAAACTACCTTATGAGGATAGCTATTTCTCACAATTTCCTCCATAAATCTAAAAGAATAAATAAGACAAGAAAGTTGAGAGAACAAAGAGCCAACTAATTTGTCAATGAAAGATTTTTTTCAAGGTATTTCATATTTAAAAACTCAAGATACATACGGTAAATTATTTAATAACTTTAGGGTATTTTTGTTTGTTACTATTTTACCTTCCATTCACGTACATGTAGGAACATATAACATAACATTTATTTCAGTTGTAAAGATAACAAATATCATGTTCTTAGCATAATAAATCTCTCCAAAAGGGACCAATAAAGAAGTGCAAAACTTTACACTAATACCACGTCACACAAGTGAAATACGTTTTAATTTTTGTATTAAAGATTGATACAAAGGGATTTACGTAAAAACACAAGTAATAAATAAGAAAAATAAGATAAAAAGTAAACTCTCCAAAATATCACTTGAATGTTATAAATTGGGTACTTTAAAAACTTATTTTTTTTTAAGAATAAAGGTTTATTATAACACACTTCCAAAAAAAAAAGTTTATTATAACATATGACATGGATCACTAGACAAGATAAAAGAGAAAGAGATAGAGAGAAAAAAACATAGAAAAAGATATAAAATAAAACTATTTATTAGCTTTATAAGCAATTTAAATGAGTTTTAATTTTATTACCACCATTTTTGTACAATTATAATGACAATTAAACAATCATATATTGCAATATAACCAAAAGTCAAATTAAAATATTATTTATATACATTACTTTAACATTATTTTTAATAATACTTGAATATAAAAATATTACACGTGTAGCACCTTGTTGGAATATTAGTTAAAAAAGAAAAAAAGAAATCTCATCCCCCTTTTGCATTCATAATCTCAGAGAAGACATTCTCAGAGCTCATCCTATGAATGTCACTTCGATTAGCACTCCTTCCGCCACTACTAATCGTGCTCCTTGATTCAGGCACTTGCCCACTTGAAACGCTAAACAAGTCATCATCATCTGTGGTGGTGACTCGTCCTCCTTGCGAGATCAAAGGACTCGTTTGGCTAGAGATGACCTGCTCATCTTCCCTGTTCATCATGTTCCTCTCAGTTGCCTCTTGGATTTGCAGTGCAAATTCTAAACCCCAAACCACATCACTCATCATTGGCCGCTCTATTCCTTCATCACGGATACAACTTCCCGCAAGCTCACCAAATTTCTTTAGGCACAAAGGTGTAATATCCCCCACCAAAATTGGGTCCATGATTTCCTCGAGGGTTCCTCTTGCATGGCAAATCCTGGCCCACCGAGCCAAGCTCACTTGATCCTTTGGAAGCCCTGGAATCATAGACGGTCGAGCACATAATGCCTCAAATAAAACCACACCAAATGAGTAAACATCAGATTTCTGAGTCAACTGCTGCCTGCGATAGTATTCAGGATCAACGTATCCGATACTCCCCTTTACCACAGTGCTGACGTGGCTCTGACAAAGGTCCGTGGGACCCACCCTGGACAAGCCAAAGTCAGAAACCTTGGCTACCCAATTCTCATCCAATAATATGTTGGTAGATTTGACATCACGGTGAATGATTGGGTATTTCACACCTGAATGGAGGTAATGCAATCCACGGGCGGCTCCAATGCAGATTTCCAACCTCCTTTTCCACGGCAAAGGAGGGTTTTTGGTTTTGTAGAGATAATCACGAAGGGTCCCACGCGACATGTATTCATAGACAAGAATCATCTCGCCATGATCATCACAGAAACCAATCAAGGACACAAGATTAACATGGCGCAGCTTGGAGAGCAGCTCGAGTTCAGTTTGGAACTCACGGGTCCCTTGCCTTGATGATGAATCTAACCTTTTGATTGCAACTGTGGTCGAGCCACCATCGATGAAACCTTTGTAGACGTGGCCAAATCCTCCTGATCCAATAATGAATTGCTCATCAAAGTTAAAGGTGGCTTCTTTCATCTCAATGATGGAGAACCGGCAGCAAATAT
>NW_018397272.1:3562094-3563657 GCF_002168275.2 Theobroma umbraticum | reverse complement strand
CTTTTTTTTTTTTTTTTTTCAAATATTAAGGACAATGTTTAGTTTAAGTTTAAGAGAGTGAATTTATTTTTCAGGTGGTAAATATTTTGTGAATTAATTTTATTTACATCTTTATCTAAATTTATAAATAATTTAGGATTAGTTGGTAAATGAATTTATTATTTCTTCGAATTTTAGGATTTTCGAGTAAAGTTGTGTTAATTTTTTCGATGATTTCCCTGTTCAATGATGATAACTAGTTGTATTGAATTCTTAGCTTTTGGTAAATAAGGTTTTTATTTAGATTCATGCTAAATGCTTTTGTTAAGTATCATTGTTAAAATGTGATTTCCACAATTTTGAGCATGATATCTTTTACTTTGAATTATTATGAATATCTAGAGAAGATTTATATTGATGTGAATTTTAGATTATATCATGAATTCTAGAATTTGCTGAATTTTTTCTCGAGATGAAATCTTAAGCAATAATTAGTTAGGGAGCTTATTTAGGTTATCTTTGAACTATTGGAGCCTAAAAGACCAACCTTATTAAATTTTTATCCTTAGTATACCCTTTTAAGCATAAGTTCCTTTTTTTTTGTTGAACTACATAATAATTAAATTTAGCCTTAAAATAACATTTTTTAATTTTGCAACCCTCACTCTTAAGCCTGTATATTGTTTTAGAAAATATAGATTGAGCTAAATGTTGAAAAAAATGGAAAGGTGATGTTGATGTGAAAAAAAAAATAAAAGTTCAAAATATAAAAAGTAACCTCACTACCTACGATAGAAAAGAAATAAGTTTATGAGTGTGAAATTATGAAAAAAAATTGTGTTGAAAAAAAAAGAAAGAAAAAAATGTTGAGAAAAATGAAAAGTTCAAATGTGGAAGAAAAAGTGTACTAAGATAAGGAAAATAGAGCCCTGTAGATAGGTCTTAGAATAATTATGAATTTAGGGTGATTTGAGCTACATTAATATCCTTTATCCTACCTTGACTCTAGCTATACATTACAAGCTTTATAAAATTCTATTGATCCCTAGCTTTGTTTTGGTCTACATTAGTGGGGAGATAGATGAAAAGTAAACTTATAAAATTTAGTACTAATTTAATTTTTGTGT
The DNA here is from genome assembly GCF_002168275.2 of Theobroma umbraticum. Taxonomy (NCBI): domain Eukaryota; kingdom Viridiplantae; phylum Streptophyta; class Magnoliopsida; order Malvales; family Malvaceae; genus Theobroma; species Theobroma umbraticum. Next base: position 3,562,551 of record NW_018397272.1, on the reverse strand, counting down.
TGGTATAAATTTATCCAGATATCATGATATTCTGGTAAAAAATTTCACACACATATGAAAATCCATTTGAGAATGTGTTTGCATTGGAATTGAAACATGAATTTGAATGATGCCTATAATTTTCCTTAAGATAATGATTGATGCATATACTTTTGAGGAAATTATAGGAGATCATTGAGTTAGTGAACTTTATCTCTAGTAGTAGTAGTAACTATATTTATTTTAGTTTTCATTAATTGAATTTAATTTTCATAAGTTAGTTTTTTTTTTATGTTTTGCTCGTGGACTAGTAAAATATTAAGTTTGGATTTGTGATAACTCTATGATATCGAATTATTTGGGCTTAATTTTAATAATAATTTAGTTTAAATTAGTTCAATATAATCTTAGTTAATTTTATGCTTGATTTGGTGTTAATGTGATTAAGATAAGTTGTTATTGATTTATTTGTGCTTTT
>NW_018397272.1:3538522-3562084 GCF_002168275.2 Theobroma umbraticum | reverse complement strand
GATGAAAAAAGAATTTTAATGAAAGAAAGAGAGCAATTTCAAGGTGCAGAACTTTAAAGCATATATTTTGGTATTTTTATCATAATTCTCTTTAAAAAGCTCCAAATGAGATGATTTTTAGACCATTAGAAATATAAGAGAAAAAGATACAACTTTCATGTTTACCACTTTACCCAGTTCGTCTTTCAAAGTGGTCAAAAATCTTATCAAAGTTCAAACACTGTAACAGTCCTAGAATAATTACGATTTTTGCTATTTAAATGGTTAAGGCCACAACTTTGGAGGAAGTAGGCCGTGGCTTGCATAGTATGATAAGGAAATCCTTATTAGAATTGACTTTTTTTTTCACTTAACTTGGTCTAACTTTAAAGCCCTATAAGAATAACCTTTCGAATGACTTTTAGGGGGAGAATGAAACACTAGATTGATAGTTGAGGGTCATTGAAGCGAGGAAGAATTTGAAGGATTCAAGGATATTTGGAGATCAAGAATACAATTCTTGAGTTTTTTTTATTCTTTTATTCTCTTGGTTTTGTTTTTAATGTTTAAATTTTATTTGATGAAAATGTGTGACTTGATAGGGAACTAATTTGTTTATTTAAATTATGATTAAACTCAATATGTAGTCTGATTTATTTATCTCTCTTTTACTTATATTTTATAGATTTAAGTTATTTATTTTATTTTATTCTTAATGCTTCTAGTTGACTAGCCACCAATTATATTAAATTAAAAACTTAGGTTAAACCTTAATGAAGAAAATTTAGGTAGACCTTGTATAGAATAACGTATGGTCGAATACACTTAGTTGATTAGGTGATTTGATTTGCATATAGGGTAGACATACACCTATAAGCTATACGTAGCTTAAATTAGAGCAGGGACTTAATAAATCTTTCTTCAATTTAATTTGTATAGATATACAGTAAATTAATTGAGAGAGGTATTTTTATTAAAATCTCGACAGAAACTTATAAATAATTTAAGACTCTAGGTTAATAACTTATTCTATTAAACTAAGTTAAGAGAGAGAGACAATATTCAGATGAAGTATTGAGGGATATCATAATTTTAGATCTAGTAATCAGTAAGATTAATAAAATAATTTTGCTAATATATTTTAGATTAGTTTTAGTTATTAGTTTATTAGTTTTAATTTTAATTTTAATTGCTTAGATATAATTAGAGTGTGTTAATTTTAGTAATTAATAGTAAGAATTAATTCAATTATCTGTGAGATCGATACTCTATTCATTATTATATTTTTTTTGCGATACGTCTACTTGCGTGGGTAAAAAATTAAACAACAATAACCTTTCCTACCATGCAAAAGCTCCACCATTTAATTTGCAAGTGACAAGTCTCACCCTTTTTCCTTCTAGAATCTCCACATATTCGAAAAATTTATCTATTCTCCAATTTAATCTAAAAGTTTTTCAATATTTAGATTCCCATTAAAGCAAGAAATATCAACCTTTAATCTGAAATCTTTGGTATCTTGATCACCATAGTCATTCCTTCCATGTGCAACTTATCTTACAAGTTGTGTAAAATAATCTTTTTTGTTTGAATCTTTCATGTAGACCTGTTGTCTGTGCCCATTTGCAGGAATAAGTTTGCCGATAGACTGCTTGTGAGCTACATCATTTCTAGTACGTGGCCTTTTGTCATCCCAGTTTCTATTGGCATCTATGCCTAGAGTATCAAATCGATCTGCAATTTCTTCAAGCGTTGTTCCAAACGCTAGAATTTGAGATTCATTCATTGCTCCAAAGCTCTCAACGCCACCCTTTGATTTTGCATTACAGATCGCAAGGTCTCAGTTCCATGATCTTTGCCATGAGGACTGCCACATATCATAACTGGATCATTGGCCATTAATTAGGTGAGTTTTTGCCCACTCTGATCCCAACTGATACAATGAGTTAGCGTGAAAACAAAGATTAGCACTCAGAAGAGCCTTTAATATTGACACTACAACATTTTAGACTTTTTACTACATAATTTTAGCTGCATTTATTATACTGTAACTAAATTTATTATATAACACTAAATATATTTTCATTCAGATGCAAAATTTAAAGAGTAATAACATAAAACAAATTAAAATAAATTAAAAAGAGACCAACCCACAAAATAAAGGAAAATTCAAAAAAAAATAGCCCCCCAAAATAGAGGAAGTCATGGCCCATGAAATGGCTTAAAACAAAGCTCCTTACCTTTCAGTTAATTTTTTTTTTCTTGAAAAATCACTCTCACTTTATAGTATCTATCTCTCATAAGCTCAGATGATATATCTTCGCTTACTCCATTTCTCACCAAAAATTTTCAAATCTTTTTACTCTCAAATTTTTCCTAAGACAGGTAAATTCCTTTTTTCTCGATTCATCAATTCTCTTTTGCTCTCTTTATTCATATTTCCCGTTTGGCTACTAGGAAAATTTTCAATTGGCATGGATCTAAAGAAATCTTCAAACATTTTCTCAACTCTTTTGATTTTATGTTTATTTTTTTTAGCCTCAAGCGCTTACCGTCAGCACCATCTATTGCAATGACGCAACACCAATTATGCCCATGATACAAGGTATTTTATATATTTGTTTTAATTTTTTTGATGTTATTTTAGATTTATCATGTGCATTTTATTTTTTGGAGTTTCGATTTCCAAAAGAATAGGAAACCTTGTCTAGTGCAAAATTCTTTTAAATGCTCACGAAACTATGGCTATCATCAGGAGACTCATGATTTAGGTTTCTAACTTTTTTTTTTTTAAAAAAAAATTCTTTACTTTTTCTTTTGGCTTTATTGTCAAGAACGGAAGTTGTTGGGTGGTTTGATAGCTAATTTTCTATAAAATTTTAATTTGGTTGGATTCTACTGTTTCAGAGATGCTATTGTTGTTTATATTATAGCATAATCTGGTGAAATTTGAACTTTTTTGGGTGATGCTAAAGTGGAACAAATGTAAAAGCATGAGAAGAGTAATTTTAACTCTTCCATAAGCAAAGATATATCTAGGAGCTGGCCCTTTTCTCAACTCTGGGGCTCGACTTTAAACAATAATTGTTTAATGTGATATGTAACAAATATTAATTAATTATAAGTGAAGGGAGTGAGATTCAAACTTTAGCTATACTAAAAGAGTTAATGAGCATTACCTAAAAAATTTAATTATATTGATGTGATATTTTGGTTAACCTTGAATGCCTGATTTGGAGCCCACGATATCTTATTTTGTTCTTAAGTTAAAGTAAGTTTTAATCTTGTATAAATCTTAAAGAGAGAACAGTGTTGACATTAAATATAAGTTACGAGATTTTCTTGTAAGTGCTAATAAGTAGTTGGAAATAGCATGTTCAGAAAACTTTAAACTAAAATTCTTCAATTATGGTTAAAAATATCAACATAATTGTATCTTGCTTAACCTCTTCTATTTAGTTTGGGAAACTTAATTTAAGCTTTATTGAGGCGTCACCAATTGAATTTGCAGAGACATATTGTTACCTAGTTGCAGTTAGTTACTGAGGGTACCAATCATCTATTAGCCTTTATAGACACTAAGTCTGATCTTTGTATTGTCTTTAAGAAAGCAATAGCGTTGATTTAGTTGGTATGCTTTAAGCAGAGTCAAAGACATAATACTTGTTTGAGTCAAAACATAATTGAAGTTCTCTCACTCTTGCCCTAAGCATAGACAGTGAAAGTAAGACAAACTTCTCAAATTCCTTTCCCCCTCCTCCTAGTTATGATAAAGTCTGATATCCTTTTAACTTCATTTATTTATTTATTTAGCATCCTTCATACATGACTAGCTTTGGGTTTTGGATTTTCTCCTTATACTTACTAGTTTATTATTATCTGAATCTTTTTATTCCTTTATTGTATTTCTTTACTTATATTAACTTCAAGCAATGCTTTAGCCTCTTTCTGTAGTATGGGATAATTGCAATGATGCGATATGGATGCTTGCTTGTTTTGGAAGTAATGCTAATTAGTTATGCTACCACTTCTGTGTTAGGTAAGCCTATGGTTGTAACCTTTTGTGCCAACTCTAAAGATCAAATCCTATCAATACTTAAGGAGAGGCTCTTGGTAATTATTACATTCCACTTTTTTGCTATGGATTTACTTCTAAATTCTTTTGTGTGGTAATTTCATCTTATTGAGTTTTAATGACTTTCTCTCTAATAGATGCTTCCATATATTGTCTTCCAGCAGCAAGCATTCAGCAACAAGCATTACAACTTTGTGCTAAAGTGAGTTATGTGATCTGACCTCTTCTGTTGAAAGCCTTTTCCCATCTTCAATTGATCTAATATCAATAGATATTGATAGCCTGAAATTAACAGAAAGTTGCAATTGCATTTCGAGATATGCAAAAGGCTTTTTGTGTTTGTAGGTTAGTGTTTCATTGTTGTTGCCGCAAACTTAACTATGGTCTCATGTATTCAATTGTTCAATCTTTGACAAATTAAGCCTTAGACATTATAACTGTTATTAGTTAAAATTGATAACAGATGCAGCAATTAATTTTGTCTCAAAAAGGATTGTTCTGCATATTTGATTGTAATAAATCAACACTGTAGATAGTTTGTTTCTTAATGAATAAGATCTTCTTACTTTGACTAGAGTAGTCACTTTAAATTATTGGCTAACATTCTTCAGTTTGTTCCAAGAGTTCGATGGAAATTCCAGAAGCAAAATTAAGAGAATGTGGAAGCAACCTGAGTTCGCCATTGGTGGAGGGGGAGCTCGTTAGTTAGTAAACAACTTTAGCTCTTGAAATCTTTCAATCACAACAAAATAATACTGTAAGTGGCCATTAATTGGTTAATGTTAACCTCATCCAAACTTGAGCTTGTTATGTTAGTTTTACACATCTTGCTTATGTATTGCAGCCTCTACGGTTGCTTGCACATTGTTTTAATGATATATTTCAAGTCAGGATTGATCATATGGCCTTTGCATTGTCAAAGACATTCAGATCACCTATAGTTGACACTATACAGTTTCTTCCTCAGTATTAACAAGTTTGATTATTACTATTAATTTCATTGCTATAGTAATAGCCTATTAATAATGAAACAGACTGATAATTAATCTCAAAGTCAAGTCTCTGCTTCTTCATCTTCTCTCATGCTATTATGTTTGACTGTAGATTATACTTTGCTTTGCAGTGCAGTTTTTGGTGGTGGAAAGAAGGATACAACTGTTGGGGAGGTGTGTTTTTCCTTAATGCTTGACATTAATTGAAATGCTTGACTTAATTATTAGTTGCATAAATTGATATTTAAAGGTGTTACATTGGTGCAACTAAATAAATCTTATATGGACATCTACAAATCAACATTGATACCACCACTTGGAATTTTGGAATTCTCAAGCATGTGTAAAGTGCTAAATGACCAAGTAAGTAGAGTATACCTATTCTTAAGTTTGAGTTCAGTTCTTGTAAACTAGCTTTAAGTTAAAATCTATACTCAGAATATCTAATTGCTTTAAATTTGAACTTACAGCCTCCTCTCACGAGAAAAAAGTTTTTTGACCCAAAAGATGATGACCTGGATTCCATGTTCGTAAAGAAAAGGATTTTATCTATGTTTCATTGAGTAGATTCTTTAGCTTTATTAGTGTCTTTAGATTATTTTATATTATATTTTATAATCTAATGTTCTTTTACTTTTCTTATTTTAGGAATAGCGAACTTGTTGGAGCATGCTTTTTGCTAGAGTAACAAATTTGGATAAAGGAGCATTCTTTATGTAAAATTTGAGATTGAATGCAGTAAACTTTGTTGCTGTATACTTTTGTAAAATTTTTTATAACATCAAAGTTTAGTGATCAATATATTCTGAAGTTTGCTGTAAAATTTACATGGTTTGTACTTTATAGGTTGCTGTTGTTGCATGTTAGAATGTTGTATGTATTGTTATGTATACCTTTTAGCTGCATATTTTAAACGATGTCATAGGTTTTAGGATTGTAGCCATATGCTAAATGGCTACATATTAATTTTGTTGGAAAATCATATAAAGAAGTGCAGCTAAACTTTTTCATACATTGACTAAGGTTAAACTTTTTTTAAGTGTAACCTTAACCTAAGGCAGCAGATTTTCAACCTATGGTTACAATTTTTTTTGCAACCGTAGATAAAAAATGTTATAATGTGATAACCAAGTTTCAAACGCAAAAATTTACATTTAAAATTCAAGAGAAAATGTAATATTATTCAATAATTTAAAAAAAATTAAATTTTTTAAAAACTAACCTTAAATGTGCTATTTATAATAGTTTAATTTTACTTGATTTAAACTTGAAGTGTAAGTAAAGTAAATTAAAATAAAAAAATATTCTATCCTAAACTTTCTTGGAGTAAAAAAAAAATTTCTAAACTTAGATTTATTTATCATCCAAGTAAAATAAAATTAAAAAAAATCTTAAATGTTAAATATTAAATATTAAAATTACTTATTAGACTATTAGATTATCCATCAAAGTAATTTGCCTTGGTAGCTGCTCTAGGAGAAAAAATTGGGGTGGTTTGATTAGGCTTGGAAGTTGGAGATTCTGCGTTTGGGTTTTGATTGGATGTGGCCTGGGTACAGTTGATTCCCCAGCTATTGTCTTACAACGGTAGGCGACTCTTCACAGCACCCTTGCTAAAGCCTTGTTGTTTAGAGCTGTCACATCGTTTTGAATTCAATCCAGAGTTCTCTCCTGGTTTGGTACGCCTTGGCCTTGTTTTGGTTGCCGGAGTTTCTCCTGTGCGGTGGGGCTTTAGGAATTCTCTGATTCCTCCTCTTTGATGTGAATTGTGCACATTTCCCCATTTAATTTGAAAGAAATCAAATTGGAAATGATGATAGATTTTTTTCCTGTAAGTAGAATCCTGGCCATATCGTAACTCCTCTTATGAGTTGTGTCCTCGTCAGCCGCTACACATGTCTTTCTACTTGAGGGCATACGTCTTAAATGATCGTTTTTCTGTCAAACAAAAGTGTCCATGTACAGTACAAAGGACAAAACCTTTAAAATTCTAAATCACTTTTCTACATTTTCATTACTATTGATTATTGCTTCTACCTCTTCTAAGTCTTTAAATAACAACTAGCTGGCTCTATTACATCCATTGAAGTAGCTAAGAGTCACCAACGTTTACGTTTAAAATCAATTTAGTTAATCAATTCATCATTTCCCATTACGGTTGTAACATGTTTCCCATGACTAGACTTTGTTTAATCATCTTGAAAGAGAAATCCTACTCACCTCCAAAAAATTAACCTCTCAGTTTAATAGATTTCCATTACATTTAGACAATAATCTGTTGGTTGTTGCTGAATAATCACATGCGAAATGGAAGTAGAGTTCTGTACGATAAATAATCATTATGGCAGGTGCTCGATCAGTTGAGCTCCCGTAAGAGATCGCCGATCTGATTAAATTAGCAACAAACCTAAAAGTAGAAAATCTAGAGTTGTTTTGGGGGAGGAAAAGTGTTCTTTACTCAAATGTATGACAGTGTTCCTCAGGTATTAGATCCATGCTCGAAATCTTTGTAGAATCATCAAGCAGTAGATGAATGTCACGATTTTTATGAGCAGTGTCATTGTCCCCAAACAAAGGTGAAATCATGTACTCGAAGTTAGTTATATCATGTTCTTAGAATAAAATCTTGAACATGAAACGCAAGAACGATTTATTAGACAAAAAAGAGGGTTCGTAATTGATGTCGTTAACATTTCTAACCTTCTGCTCATGTATATCGCATTGGTCTTTTTCCCCCTCAAATTCACATTTCAGTATCGCAAGGAGGGTTAAACATTTCTTAAATAGGATCAATTATCTTGGAGATTTTGGATTTGTCTTACTTCCATCGAATTTTTCTGGTTAGATTGTGCTATGAAACAGACCTTGAATAGAACTTTTTACCGGTTTGCGTACCTTAATTATTGATTTGCAGACTCAGGATGTGGCAGCCTGAAAAACAGACAACTTGATTGTGCTGGACATTGAGCTATGTTCAGCATTTGAAGGAGGAAACGAAGATAATTACTCATGGTTTTTGCTTCCTAGCATGGCATTTGCTACTCATAGTGCTAGGAATCACAATGATCATTCATATAATTCTTTCTTATTAATCACAATATTCCTTTTTTTTAAAAAAAAAGAAAAGAATTTTATTGAACCAAAAGCTAGAATGCCATAACAAGTCTATCACCATGTTAATGGAAGACTTATCTTGGCATAGAAAGCCAGCTTTGGAGAGACGATGTTCCCGTACATAAAGCAATAGGGTGCTGCGCAAATAGCCTTTGGCAGCCAAAAGCAAAAAGAATCACAATATTTTAACATCCTCTTAAACTCCGTGACAAACAGAACAAACAACAACATTCTTCCCAATCACATTAACATAAAAGGAATGCAGAACATCAAATCTTCACATCTTTCTCCTAGAATTTATTAGAGTCCCCGCTTGCAACGATCGTATACAGTACAAGGCCGATTACTCTTACCAATAGGTTGTATGCAATTTCCATAAATATTTGCATTGCAGATTGGTGGATTCTCCAAACTTCGATAAGAAATATGCCTCGATGGAGGTCCAGCAAGATGCCTCTGGCCGATTCCGGTTCCCCCGAAGAACAACAGTGTTTCTCCTTCTATGTATTCAGCAATCGTTTCCTCATACCTTGTAGTATATATTTTGCTTTCAGGAGCGGCTGCTCTGGACCGAGTTGTGCTCAATAGGAAAAACAGCAAGGAAGCTAAAGAGAACAATGGAAAAGATCTCATTGATCCCGTTTTCATCTTTGTTTCTTTCAGTCGTACTCAACTTAATTTGGGAGTAGGACTAGATAAACGCGTAGCTTGGCTATAAAAGCCAGAACTAAGGATAAGCGATGAAAGGATACCATTTCATTGATTGGTTATGGACTTTTAGTAGGGGACTTTGCTCTGCCCTTTTCCATTGTAAAATGACAGCTTTTTCATTGACTTGGTCATGATAATTACGTTTTAATAAATAAATAGGAGTAAGCCAATTTGCTCCTAGCTAGCTAAGAACAAAATTGATGTAAGTAAAAGCAGATTCATTGGAGTTGCATTTACCCTGAGGAATTTCAATTTTGTGTTGAACTTCAAATAAATTTCCAAAGACTCGTCGTCATCCCTATCATTTTCTGCCAACAAGATGGAAGAGAATTGGGACGAAGGGGCATCACTCACACTCAGCGTCAAAAGTACAATAATTGAGGTATCGGAGCAAAAATACAAGGCGTTGCGCTGGCACAGCTGTCTAAGGACAAAATGAAGCCCCACCAAGAATAAGCTAATTCTGAATATTATTCCTAGATATTTTCTTTCTCAAGTCATAATTTAGATACAACCATCTTGTAATTTGTATAAGTAAGATGAACATATAGAAGAAGTACATATTTCACTCTTATTTTAAATTCAAATCAAAATAGGGCAACAATATTAAATCTCTGCAAGATCTTAATCATCAAATTTACATAAAATATTACTGATCAAACAGACGAAATGACTAATACAAACTTGAAAAACTCAAAAGAGAAATTGAAGCATCATCATCTTTGCAATGATCTAGCTAGAGAGGAATATATTACCGTATGCCTCGCTTGCATCGAGTGTAAACGGTACAAGGCCGGTAAGATGGACCGACGGGTACTATGCAATTACCATAGGTGTTAGCATTACAAATCGGAGGCCTCTGAATAGCTCCATAACATATGTGTCGTGATGCCAATCCTCCTTGGAGAGAACGTTTAGCCAAGTGATTTTCTCCGTTTACATTGAGGACGCAATCTTCAGTGATGGTACCATTACATAGGGCGATGACATTGTTTACTTCCGGAGAGGTTGGGGTTTCAAAGGCATGTATTGAAAATAGCATAGCTGAGATTGCAAGAGAGACATGGAGAATTCTTCTCTTGAAATCATTCCCCATTGTTTTTCTTTTGGACAATAATTTGCATATGCTTCTATGATGTACTAAGACATATCTAGCTAGCTGAGTACTTAACTTTCTCCATGATTTCTTTTTCTTTTTGACCTCTTCCCTTTTATTCCCACTAAGTTACTTTAATTAAGAATATTAATATCATATATGCTTTTATTAAGTAGACCAATCATTAAAGTTCACTATTTTTTTTATTTATATAGTTAATTGGGGAGCAAATTTTTTGGGCCATAGCATCATTGACTTGACCACGTGAAAATACAGCATAGAACAATAGATAAGGCAATACATAAAAGCAACAAAGCTTTTGGGAATCCCACAAATTAACTACTGTTGTCCCGGATAAATTGTCGACAGTTTGTCAAATTTTTTAAACTTTTAACCTTATCACTTTAACCATTTTAATTAATTAAATTTCATAAGAAATGAATTTAACAACTATATATTTCATTCAAAGTTTTAAAAAATTAATTTTTATATTTTTGTCAATGGCAAATCTAAATAATATATATTTATAATTTTTGTAATTTATAACTAACGTGTTTCACACGTAAAGGAATATCACAGCAACATACATCTTTTTCATGGAATATCACATCAACATACATCTTTTTCATTTTTTAGGAGCGATGTATATATCTTTTTTAAAGTTGATGTTGAACTAATAAAAGAAAAAAAATAATCTAATTCTTTTTTAAGACAAAATGTTAATAGTATGAATTAATTTTATCCATGATACCATTGTCCTTTCTATGAAAACCCCACCAAAACTTATCCCCAACAATTCTTATTGTACATCACCACTTTCTTCAAAGAAATGGAATGAATTTAGTAAGTGCTTGTCACAATCTATAAAAAAGAGTTTCTTTTCCTGTAAAAGTGAAATTAAAAGGTTTGGCTCTCAAAATTTTAAAATCTTTACTTCATACGGGAAATTAGTTTATATTTTTTGATCAAATTACACATAAAAACTATTTTAAAAAAGGTATTAATGTTTAATAAAAATATTTAATGAAACTTCTATATACTCCTATTTTACCTTTTAAGTAATTCGCGAGAAAACTTCAGTTGTCCATAATTTTGTTTTTTATCTCATATTTGCTTTAATAAAGTAGACCAATAACACGAGAAAGCGAAAGGGAGAGAAAAAGTATACTATTCTTTTATTTATATAGTTAACAGGGGGCATAATTTTTTGAGCTGTAGCATCAGTGACAATTGGCCAATTGAAAATACAGTGCACAACAATTGCTTTCATATATTGTAGACGAATATATGAAAGCAATCATGATTAAATTGTTTCACATGTAAAAGTATATCATATCAACATATATCTCTTTCATTTTTTAAAAAGTTGATGTATACATTTTTTAAAAAGTTGATGTGAATCTCATAAAAAAAATTGAATTTATTTCCACGGATAAAATGTTGATATCATGATTTAATTTTATCCATGATGGATGTTTTCAATTACCATTAGTGTCCTTACCATGGAAGCCCCACCGAACTTATCCCGTTCACTTCCCGTTGAACATCACTACTTTCATCTAAGGAACAAACGTAGTAAGTGTTTGATCCAACTTATAAAAGAGTTTTCTTATTAAAAAAATAGAAGCAAATTGCTTGATCTTCAAAGTTTTAAATATTTTGAGCTTTTGTGAGAAGCTTGTTTGTGCTTTTGATAAAGTTACAATTCAGAATTCCTTTAGAAGGTGTTAATGTTTAATAACAAAAATTTAGTGAAACTTGCCAAATGTCTTTTCATTTTACCCTTCAATAATTCATAAAATTATAGTGAGAATGACATTCGTCTTTTTTATTTGGTTAATTTGAATTAATACTAAATTATCTTATTTTATTTATTTCTTTCATTCTATAACTCATCATTTTGTTTAATAAAGTTGAGTATCTTACTTTATTTTTCAATTTACCAGAAATAAATGAGAATATTATCAAACAATTTTTGACATCCTTCAAAATATTTATATTAAGTGTACCAAATATTATTCTAACTTCGCTCTACAACGCTTTTATAATAACTCAACTAACATCATCCACCTGTTACCCTCCCTTATTACTTGTTGAGTAAATTAATTAACCACACCACCGTTTCTCCTGTTAAGCTTTAATTAAGAGTCATTAAAAATGCAAACAGTAATTCATTTCATATGATGAAATGTTTTTTAATTTAAAATTAATTTGAAGGTCAATTTTTTATTGAAAGGAGATATACAAATGGGGTAGAATTCGGATTTTACAAGTTGCATTAGAAAGACAACGAGAGATCAAACATAGTTGTCTTTCATATCGATCGCTAGATGTTGCCTAAGGCTGAATTAATCATCATGAGATTCCTAATGACGATGTGGCTAAGAGAGGAAAAGATAGGAAAAAAAAGAAGTAACTGAAGTATTTACGAAATTAGAGAGGAATACCTTTTAATTGTATTGTTACAGAAGTACAAACCGAACCCTAAAGAATTAAGGAGCAAGGGAAAATAGATTGAAGGTACGATAGTCTCTTATATAATTTTTCAATCAAGACATAAAGATTGGATCGTTTGGCATTAATTCTAATAAACCTAGAATCACTAACTAAAAACTTTTCCTAGTCTCACACAGATGGCATTATTAGTCCAAACAAGCAGTGGATTCATGAGAAAGCCAATAAATCGTCTTGCTTAAGGATTCAGCAGTCCGGATCAATGATTGTCACGCTTGCATCTGTTGTAGACAGTGCAAGGGCGGTTGTCCTCGTCCACCGGCTTTATGCAATTGCCATATTCGTTGGCGTTGCAAACTGGGGGCTTCTGAAGACTTCCATAAGAAATGTTGCCCTCCACCTTGGCTTGTTGAAGAGAGCTGGTCACAGCAACGCCTTGCTTTTCAATCCGGGTTTCTTCTCCCTTCCAGTTGTTTGTAATCGTTTCATATCTTTTTCCCTGAGGTTCAATCCGTTGCTCTTGTCTCTCAATGCTTTTGGTGGTGCTAATGCATAGGGGGTCGTCGATGTTACGTGCAGGATTAGTTGATGATTTTTCAGACATTTCCAATTTGAGGTGAATACGGTAAAGATTGGCACTAAATGGGGGGTTTCCTCAATTTAACTCAAGCTTCCCCTTAGGATGATTTGCGATATCTTATATAAAGGCTCACTTTGTGTTATAACAGTTCCTGTTACACGCGAATCACATATGGATGCATTGACGTGTGTGCATTATCGTCTTAATTTTTAAATTAATTTTTTTTTCAAAAAAGAAAATAATAAAAGAAATTTATAACATCAAAACATATTATTTCTTTAATTAGTTTTGATGAAGGATTTCTCCATGTTATCATGTTTATTAGATTAGATACATAAAAATTAGTAAATATTTAATTTAAATAATAATATTAATTAAAGAAAGTTTATTTTAATTAGAATTTCGATGTTGATAATAAATAAATAAAATTTAATCAATCTTTTAATTTCATTGAAATTAATGAACTTAATAACTTCTCAAAAATATATATATATCTTTCACTATTTCTACTTTAAAATTTCTGTTTTTATATATAATAGTGATAAATTAATATTTCCATATAAATATATTATAACTTACTTACCAGATCTATATTATTTACAGCTATGATACTTTACAAATACGTTTATAAGATTCACCGCGTAATAATCACGACAAATATTAATCTTAAAAAAGAGAAAAGAAGGGGAAAAGAGAGTTAATTATTCGGTTTGGTGGGCACCAAGAAAAAGCATGCACCATATGTCTTTGTTCCAACTATTGTGCCGTTTTGTCGTCGTCTTCGTTTCTACCTTATTAAAGATTGATGGATGACAAAGGTAGCAATGCAATTCTTAGTGAGGCTTCTGGGAAGGTCGCTGCTACGTACTACAGTAAATTGCACTGCTAAATGTTGGAATATTATGTTGAAGCGTGAAAAATAAGTTTGTAAAAGACTAAACAGGTTGACTTGGCCGTTCTGGTCCAGTCCGCCATAGCCTAAATATTTCATCTTCTAGAAGAATAAATTTCCACTTTATTTCGCTTGCTTGTAATCGTCTATAAAACACTAAATAAATTGATGAGCCTAATATTATTATTTGTCTGAGTCAAGATGGGCTTAATTAGCTAAATCAGCCAAACTAATTCAATAATTATAGATAAAGCCGCAACAACGGTGGACTTGATTATTAACCAATGAACTACCCGCCCAGAGCATTTCTCCTTTCCTTTACCTCTCAGCTTGATTAAATTATGTAATTACTTTTTATATTTTGATAAAGTGGTGGATTTAGTTTTTATAAACTAATTTATAAAAATTAAATTCTTATACTTTTTAAAATTAACAATGTTAATCTAATTGTTAATATTACTAAAATTTTTCTATTAATTATGCTGACATGGTATTTTTCTATTAATGTAACATTTAATATGATGATTTATTAATTATGTCATGATATTTTTTTTGTCTATTTCACAACACCTTTTTCACTGTTTTAAATTATAAAGTATAAAAATTTAATTTTTCTCTATCTAATAATACTCTTTTCCTAAATTCTAGAAACTTATTTGTATTTTTTATTTTTTTCTCCAATCCTATTTAAAACTATTAACTCACATTAGAGAATTTCATGTCTACATTTATAAAATCCATATTAGTATTTAATTATGTCATATTGACATTACTATTACATCTTTTATAAAATATCAAATCATCATATTCAATGTCACATAACAAGAAAATATTAGGTCAAATGTTGACAGCTTTAGGAGGTTTGTCCTTGCTGTCAAGGTTTTGTGTTTGGGCAAGATTAGGAGTCTCTTGAGTTGGTTGCTATTTGATGAGGGACAACTGCTTTCTTTAAGTAGCCGTTCCCTTTTCCTTTTGTATGGGTTTTTCTTTGCGAAACTGCTTTTCATGCCAACGAGAGTTTCCAGCAATTTCAGTTCGAGACTAATATTAGCAATATCAATTGTGAGGATAATAAAATTAGCTTTTTTTTTTGAAAAAAACACAATTAGATGTTATATTAGTATAAATAATAGAAAATTTTTAACATATTAGATTAACATTATCACTTTTAAAAAGTATAAAAATCAAATTTTTTCAAATTATTGTAAGGGATTAAATTTACCATTTTAGCAGCCCGATTTTGTTGATTCCGGCCCCAATCTCAACATTTTTCATGTATTTATTTAATATTTTTCCAAATAATATTTTAATTTTTATTTAGTGTACTATTAAATAAATATAATTATATAAAATTAATAAGTAAATAATTAAAATTAAAATAATTAATAAAAATAAGAATATATAGTTACAAATTTTTTGTAATTAAAATAATAAATTTTAACTTTCATCACTTAATTTTAGTAAATTTTAATTTTAATATTTAAACAATTTTTACTTATTTTAACTGAATTTTTTAATTTATTACAATTTTCGTCTAATGCTTTGACTATAATATTATTAGTTAATAGTAATTGTTGTTTTATTGAATATAATATTATTGTAATATGTCAAAAAATAATGTTTTCTTACTTATACATATATGAAAATATATTATTACCATTATAAAATAATTTATTGATTTCAAAAATATTTTGAACTTTGTAAATGTGATCAAGTAAAATTGTACATAATATGCCAGCTTTAATTTATATCCTTATCACATTTCACTTCATTAACGTCATTGATTTTTGTGGGACAAATTTTGCCTCAGTATTAATTTCAATCTCATCCTTATCGATTTCAAAGCCAAGTTATCAATCTCAAGTCATTCTTTTCTTAAAAGTCATTTATCACCAATCCCATTGTTGTCAATTATATGACTAAACTAATAACAGTATTTAAATTATTAAGTAATTGATTTAGTTGTTAATTTTTTAATGTCGAAAAATCTTTACTAGATGAAAATTCAACCCAAATGTACACAAAAGGAGAAGGGTGGATTGAACAACACTCCAACATCCAAGAGTGGGACATGATGACTGAAAAGTCATTGCATGAAGCCAAAGACTTTCCAACTAGTAGAATTATCGAGTCTAAGATTCTCTTTGATTAATCGCATACAGCCTTTTCCTTACCACTTGGAGCACATCTTCTGTTACACTTCGTTTCTCGATGTCAAGGTAATTGACTCTATTCTACTTACACAGATTTCTCCACAAACAAATTAAATATATTGATAAATATGCCAGTCGTCTTCTTGGAATGATCCCTGGAATCGGAGAGACAGATACAGGGGTCCGACCGAAACTACTTTTATCCGTTAGGGTTATCATCACCGTGTCACAAACTGTAACTTCTCTGAAAGTAGCGACACCTTCAACACTCAATACAATGTTAACCTTGGTCATCTACATCATCTCTTTTCTCCGTCTCCTCCTCCACATCGCCGCGGTCGAAAACTCGCCTCCATACATTCCTACAGATAATATACTCATTGATTGTGGTGCACCATCGAACACAACTTCATTAGATGGCCGCAGCTGGGAAGCCGATTCTGATCACTCAAAATTTTCTGCCCCTAACAGGGAAAATGCATCTTTTGTTTCCACAGCCTCCCAACAGGACTCCTCTGTCACCAGAATACCATACATGACTGCGCGTATATTTCGCTCTGAATTCACCTACAACTTCCCTGTATCACCTGGCCCAAAGTTTCTTCGTCTCTACTTCTATTCAGCTGAATTCCCGGGCCTAAATATCACCACTTCTTTCTTCTCTGTCAATGCGAATAATTACACCCTCTTGAGCAATTTCAGTGCCTATTTAACCGCTTCCGCTACCAGACCTCAAATTTTCAACTTCATCAAAGAATACATTATTACCGTATGGGACAATCAGATGCTGAGCCTAAGCTTTGTACCATCTCCCAACTCTTATGCTTTCATTAATGGAATAGAAATTGTTTCCATGCCAAGCAGCCTCTACATGCGTGGTGACGACAACCAGCCGACTTTAGTTGGCCCTGGCTCTCCCTTTCTTCTGCCAAATACCACCAATCTTGAGACTCTTTATCGTCTAAATGTTGGGGGACAGGAGATCAGAAACATAGAAGATACCGGTATGAATCGAGCATGGTACCAAGATGAGGCTTATATCTACGCGGGTGCAGTTGGGACTGTACAATCTTTCCTGAACTATTCAATCCAATACACACCAGAGACACCGGCGTACACTGCACCAGTGAATGTATATGCCACCGAGCGTACCATGGATGTAGATTCTCACATTAATCTTAATTACAACCTCACTTGGATCTTCCGCGTTGATGAGCGATTCTATTACCTTGTCAGGTTGCATTTTTGTGAGAACCCGGAGATCAATAAAGGAAATCAGCGTGTGTTTGATATATTTATTAATAATCAGACGGCTGAGAGACAAATTGATCTGTTTAAACAGACCGGTGGGTCTGGGATTCCTATGTACAAAGATTATGTGGTACTTGCAACAAAGCAGCAACTGTGGCTAGCCTTGCACCCTAACATTGATTCAACTCCAAAATTTGCTGATGCCATCTTGAACGGGATAGAGATTTTCAAGCTGAACAATTCTCAAGGCATTCTAGCAGGGCCTAACCCAGACCCTTTGGCAAGTCCTATATCTCCTGAGCAGGGCCCCAGGTTACAGAATAGCTCAAGAAATAAGAAACTGTCAACAATTTTTCCGATCCTTGGAGCTGTGCTTGGTGCTACAACTCTCCTATCTCTTCTCTCGGGTTGCTTTATTTTCCATAGAAAAAGAAGAGTGAAGGACTCAATATCTCTCTCTTCAGAGTTCACTAAACCTGAAGATACTTCCTCTGTACTCCCCTCTGATCTTTGCCGTCGCGTCTCAATTGTTGAGATCAAAGCAGCCACTCATAATTTCGATGAACAGTTTCTAATAGGCGTTGGAGGATTTGGCAATGTCTACAAAGGTTTCATTGATGGTGGTGCCACCCCCGTAGCAATCAAACGGCTAAATCCATCATCAAAACAAGGGGACCACGAATTCCAAACAGAAATCGCAATGCTCTCCCAACTCAGGCATTTTCATCTCGTGTCTTTAATTGGCTACTGTAATGATCATGGAGAGATGATACTTGTATACGAGTACATGCCCTATGGTAACCTCCGTGATCATCTTTACAATACTGATAAACCCCCATTATCATGGAAGTTAAGGCTTGAAATTTGCCTTGGAGCTGCCCGTGGATTGCAATATCTTCATAGAGATGCGAAGCAAAGTATCATCCATCGTGATGTGAAATCGTCCAACATTTTGTTGGACGAGAATTATGTTGCTAAGGTCTCAGACTTTGGCTTGTCCAAATTGGGTCCCACCAGCATGTCCCAAACCCATGTCAGCACTGTGGTAAAGGGTAGTTTCGGGTACCTAGATCCAGAATACTATCTTAGGCAGCAACTAACTGAGAAATCTGATGTGTATTCATTTGGTGTGGTGTTGTTTGAGGCACTATGTGCTAGGCCGCCTGTAATCCAAAACTTGCCAAAGCAGCAAGTTAGCTTGGCAAATTGGGGTCGCATTTGTTGTCAAAGGGGAACCCTTGATCAAATTATAGACCCATATTTGACGGGTGAGATTGCACCCGAGTGTTTGAAGAAGTTTGGTGAGACTGCTAAGAGTTGTGTAAGTGACAAAGCAATTGAAAGGCCAACAATCAGTGATGTAGTTTGGAGCCTTGAATTTGCCTTGCAGCTTCAGGAGACAGCAGAGAAGACTAATGATGGGATGAAGAAGGTTCAAAAAAGTGAGGTGAAAGAGGTTGTTTCCACAAATGATGAGATATTTAGTGGGTCAAGTGAACAAGTTTCAAAATCAAGGAGCACCATGCGTTCTGATGGTTATAGTTTTGCTATAGGTGACTTCACTATGTCGAGTTCTAATAATCTTCTCTCAGAGAGTTCGGATTCAAAGGATGACAATGTCAAATAGACGGGTGTTATCATACCTTTCTTTGAGGAAAGATGTTATTGTACTTTAATTGTAAAAACTTTTCTTCTGAAATAAAAATTCAAAACATCAAGTTAGTATTAGATTTGTGACATATATGAATTTCGAAAATTTATTAAAGGATTTTAATAAATGAAAATTAGTAATTAAAAGCTTAATTTGTTCATAAATTGCATATCGAATATCGAATTTGAAGATGAATATAAAGATGAATATAAAAGGAGAATGTAAAACAGAAGTAAAAGACATAACTGATGCCTGATATTAATACAAGTTGCATATAAAAAAAAAATTGCAAGTATCATGACAATTCTATTTATTTATTTTTTTGAAGTACGTACTCTCACTTGTTGTTGATACCTAAAACTTGAATAACTGCAATTCGCGATTCCTTCTGTTAGAATAGAAAATCGATTTCAATTGGATCAATTATTAATTTTTAGTTTGAAAGTACCGCAAAACGTTTGGAGTCATGTAAATTCAGGAATATAATGTATGGTCAGAAAATTATTAAATAAAAGAAATATCCTCTAAATCTTTTTCTATAAGAATTCCTTTACAAAATTGGAAAATGAAAAAAAAATAGAAATCTATTTTTTATGATGATTTTCGAAATTCAAAATAAAAAAATTGGAAAATAAAAAGAAAATAAAAGATTGGGTTTATGTTGTCTTAATTTGGAATTTCAAAATATAAAAATGAAAAATGGAAAAAATACAAAAATAATCTTAAGATTTCCACACAAATCCAAAATGGAAAAAAGAAACAGAAAATTAATTTTTTTTTAAAAACAAAATAAGAGAGAAGGGAGTTTAGAAGAGTGGGGAGGAAGGAAAGGCAAAAGATAGAAGGAAGGGGGAAGATGGTATTGATCCGCCTTTCCATCATTTTTCTCTATCCTCCCGATTTTTTGGTTTTTTTTTTTATTTTTTTTATTTTTTGTAATTTTTAAAAAATAAAAGTAACATGACATGATATTTTTAGACATGTGTCTTATTTTTATTGATTCTTTTGTGTGGTTATCTACTTAGACAAAGGATTTAGTCAAAAGAACAAAATTGTTTAATAAAAGAAAAGTTCGAATATCTAATTGTAAAATTTTAAACATCAAATGTCAAATCGATAATTTAATTATAATTTAAGTATAAAATATGTAATTAATTTAAATATAACCCATCAATAATCGTACTAGTTGCGAATGGTGAAATAAACTCACACATCCAGATTACAGCATTTTCAGGTAATTTTATATCCGGCAAATAACATGTCTGCTTGTCTTTTTGCCAAATTAAGAAAAGAAAAATTAAGATCTCTTGAGATCTTATCAGCTTGTGTTTCTTTTTCGTATGAATGATGAAATTCATAAATATCTGAGGAAAGAAGGACAAGCCTGCTGCAACAATTAGTACAAAGGCGGCAGATCCTAACAGAACAGCAAATTAAAGAACATACATAGAAACTGCATAATCAAGCAGTAATCAGGAGAATGATTCACATTTAAGATGAACTGAATCCATGCATTGTTAATTAAGAATCTGGTCAGAAATTTACCAGATTTAAAGCGCAAGAAAATTAAAGTAATCCAGATGAAAAGCAGGGGAAAAAAACAGCTACAACAGCACAATAATACAGATAGAAAAAGGAGACAGAATGGCTTTCTGTTTTTGTGAACTGGAAGCCACATTATAGATACAACAAGGTCATTTTTGTAGTCTAAACCTTGTTTTTGATCATAGATCATTCACTACTTACCTTGGCGGCACTTGTCATATGTCTGGCAACCCCTGTTGTCCTTATTGAGGGCTATAGCATACTTGTTTCCCGGAAAAGCTGGTCCCTTCTGCAAAGCATCATAGCTTATATAATTGGATGCAAGAAGCCTTGCATTCACTCCAGCACCAGACTCCATCAAGAACTCTTCTTCTCCAATGTACTCAGCAATGTTTGCTTTGGTCGAGCTTGAGCTGTCCCTACTGATCAAAGCTGCTTTGGAAACATTTGTGTTGAGTAAAATCAGTAGGACTGCTAAAGCAAAGCTAAGCCCTGGGTTCTTCAGTTTATCAGTTCTCATCATTTTCGCTTCAACTGTCGAGCTTGCAAGATTGACAAGTGGTTCTAAGAAAAAGTAAAAGGGGTAGGATAAAGAGAGAAGAGGACTGAGGACTTCAACTTTTCCAAACGCCGGTTTGGGTGGTACATATAGTTTTATTTCAATTCTTACGATTAATGAATTAAATTACTGTATACACGTGAATTTAGTCACAATCCAATTGCCTACTCAATCAATAATCATGGTCCTTTTTTTCGTTGTAAATTTTTATTCTGTTGGGGATATTGACGAGGCAGATATTGCCAAAGATGTGTGGTCCCTCACACGGACTAGCGACCGAGAAATGCCATGTGAACATCAATAGCATCAATTTCTAAGAATGATAATTCTAAAGGCATAAGTTAAAATCAGAGCAAACGAAGGGAGAAAGAGACCGATGTTACAGGGCCCTGCCACTCAACCTTTCTTAATGGTTTTTTGTAACATCCCATATTTGGTTAAAATACTCATCAAATATCTATGTTTATGTATTTTGTTCAATTTACTTCTTATATTTAAAATTAAAGTGATTTAATTTTTAATTTTGAGAATTATTTCAATTTAATTTCTCTTCCTAATAGCATTCAATTTTATCATTAAAGGGGATGACATCAGTGCTATGATACATTTTGATGATATGGCACCAACATGATAATGTGGCAGTACCACAAGGTACTAATATGATGACGTAGAATTACAACGTGGCACTAATATGATGACATGGCACTACATGTTGATGTGTTAGTATGACATGATAGATTAAGAAAAAAGAAATTCAAAAAAAATTTGTGTCACGACATAAGAACTAAATTGAACAAAAATTTATGATATAGGGAGACTAAGTTGAATAAAATTAAGGTGCTGAGAGACTAAATTGAAAAAAGTATTTGAAAAATATAAATATTTAAGTAGGTAATACATATACTTATTAATAAGCTAAATATTTAAATATAAAAGATTTATAATGTTAAAAAAAATATATAAATATTTTCTTACTTGATTATTTAATTTCAAAATATGTATATTAATTTATGTTCTTTACAAAAATTATGATTGAATTCCCTTCTATAAAAAAAAATTTGATTAAAATTTTATTCTTAAAGCCAGATTTGGATGAATAAAATGCATTATGCTGAAATAAAATAATATAAAAAGACTAAACAATTTTTTTCTTTCTATTTATAATATTATAAAATTTTGAAATTTATATTCTAAATTTGACTTATTTTTTAACTTAAGCTGAACTTAAATTAGTAAAATATGTTGATTTAGTTATAACTTTCACAATTTACAAATACCCATTCTTTTAGAATTATTCAAACCTTACCCAATTTACCTTTTATTTAAATTTATTCAAAGTGTCTTAGCAAACAATTTTATTTAATTTCAAAAACCACAATCAATTATATTTAACTTTATCGTTATAAATGCAATCTCTAATCTAAGAATTTTCAATATAAAAAAATAACCTTAAATACTAAAGAAAATAAAAACATAAAATATAAACAAAAAATCAAAAGGGTGGAGTAGCTCAGATTCTATGACTGTGATAAGAAGTTTATCACGTCCAAATTAAGCACATTAGAATGAGAAATTATTTTTATAATCATCGCTAAAAACAAAAAAAAAAACAAAGAATAATGAGGCCTAAATATGCACATACGTTGTCATTAAAGAGTTGTTTTAAAAGAATTTAAGAATAATATCCAAATCAAAATCTAGAAATGCAAATCTGTCGTCATTGCCCTAATTTCGTGTAAATGACGATGCTATCTTTCTATAAGTATATATCCAAGATAAAATATTAGATTTTTTTTTATAAAAAGAAAATTCAGACTTAATTTTTACAAAATAGATAAATTAATGTACCTAAAATGAAATCAAATGATAAAGTAAGAAAATATTTATATATATTTCTTACCATCATAAATCTTTTACACCTAACATTTGGCTTATTAATAAATATATGTATCATATACTTAAAGATTTATATTTTTTAAATATTTTTTTCAATTTAGTCCTTAAATAATTAAATTTTGTTCAATTTAGTCTTTGTATTATAGATTTTTGTTTAATTTAATCCTCATGACATGACACAATTTTTAAAATTTTTTTCCTCAATTTGCCATGTCAGTATTGTCACATGGTATCGACATGTCAACATGTTAGTGTCACATCAACATTGTCACATTACCATAATATGTCATGTCAATGCGATGTCAATGATGACATCATCCCTTTTAATGGTAAAATTGGAGGTCGTTAGAGAAAGGATTAAAGTGAAGCGATTTCTTAAATCAATTAAGGGACTAAATTACTTTGATTTTGAATACAAAGATTAAATTGAATAAAATGCATGAGTATAAGGACTTAGTGGTATTTTGACCCATATTTATATAATTTTGTCCTAAGGTATTTAATGGTTAATAGTGCAAGAAGGGCCTGTCTGTAAATGCAAATCTTAAAAGGGTCTAAGTACAAAAAGACAACCGGTTTTTGGTATCAACCTTATGACAAAAAAAAAAAAAAAA
>NW_018397272.1:3530104-3538512 GCF_002168275.2 Theobroma umbraticum | reverse complement strand
AGAAGAAGAGGAAATCTGGAAATTTTGGATGAAATGTTACGGTTGAGAGATAGCATCATCAAATCAAAGGGGTAAGGTTTAATCTTGTTGGTTGCATGCATATATAATAGGAAAATTCAGAAACCTTAAGCTTCAATCAATGGCCGTTCACTTTTCTGATGATTTTTTTGACATGCAAATACACATTTAAAACTTCTCAACCTTAAGGATTTTAATGGAACAAGTTTCCCTTGATCTGGTCAGGTAGACGCTGAGCGGAGCTAATCAATTTTTGTTGCAAAAATTAAAGATTAAAAGGAATAAAGATTAAAAATTTTTAAAATTAATATATTAAACTTAATCATTAATAATTAACAGATTCATAATAGACTCATTCGAGTGTTTGACTCATTCATTCGTGTATGATTTTCCTCTTAAAAAGAGTAGAGTTTGAATCCCTTTTCCCAAATAGTCTTCTAAGAAAATTGTGTTCGACTATATTTTCTAGATTCAAATTAATCAATTATTGACTATATATTGAAAAGGTTAATAATGTCTTTATCAATTTAAATAACTAAATTATTTGTAAAAAACTTATCATTCATTTTATTCCAGATTCTTGTCTTTCTTAATACAAACCACTAAAAAATTATTGCAGTTAATATCTAATATTCATATTTTATTTCTATTTAAACTTAAAATATTAAATATAAAATTATAATTCATAAAATATAAATAGTTAAATACGATATAAAAGATTAATAATTTTCTCTTATATAATTAGGATTATTTAAAGACTAAATACTTAAGATAATTTCCTTCCAATTATATATTAAACATAAAGCATATCAAAAAGATATACTCAAGGTAATTTCTTCTTATATAATTAAGATTAATAAAAAAATGATATATTAGTGAAATTTTAAACTGTAACTAATAATGCAATGCTACAACTTATATTTGAGAATTATATAAAAGTTTTTTAATTTTTAAAGACTAAAATCATTGAAAATAAAATCCGTATAGCAGAAAAAAAAATGAAAAACATGACAAGTAGAAGATAGAACCCACATAACAAAAAAAAAAATAGTTGATGGTTCATAAAAATTTAGAAAAAAATTTTATTGAAAACTTAGAATATATGAGCAAATAGAATAGAATTGAAAATAATAAATAAATAAAAAAATAATATAAAATAAAAAGTAAATAAAAACTTTAGAAACTATTAAAAATATATATAATATATAAAATTTTTTAAAAACTTTGACTTTTATAATGATAAGACGATCTACCCCTAAATAGATGATAAGATATATTGATTTTAATTTTGAATTCAGTGACGATAAACAATCAAAATTAGGCCGTCTGAATCAGAACTTCTAAATACATTTTTGGTTGGTTTTTGATTCAAGGTCATATTATGCCGTGAGATCTTTCTGATTCCAGCTTGCATGTCTCGATCAAATCACCGGAGGGAGAGGTATGGTTGTTGGAAGAGGATTTATGAAATTGAACTATTGCTTGAAAATGGGTTTCACCACTCTCTGGTGGGCTTTACTCCAAGGCCCTGTTTGGGCAATATTTTTGACGGGTAAAATAGATTTTCCAGGTTATTGCTTTATTTATTATCATTTTCCCAAGTGTGATTATGTAGACAAAGGGTGCTTGGGAGAGTAAGGATGAATATGGGCCTCAAATCAGTTACTGAAAGTTTTACTCATGGATGGAGTACATGTTTATGAACGAGGTGCATAGTAAATAAACTATGAAAAATGTTGATTTTATTATTAAGCTTGATTTTGTGGAAATTAAAATTCAGATTAAGCTTTGTTGCGAAATTTGGTGGCTTTTATGGATCTTTAAGTGCTACAACTTATGGTTAGAGTTTGGGTAGATCTTAGAAAAAAGAGTGACCCTACTGAGTGAGTAAAGTCGACTAAAATTGTTTAATTTGGAAGATGAACTAGGTGCATGTGAATCAAAATATTTAATTCTTGAATCATGCAGTGATTATGGTTAATTTGGATTATTAGACCCCTAAGTACACTTTGATTTGGTTTTGAGTTTGTTAACTCAGCCTGCCAGGTAAACTGCTTAAGGAATCTCCACTTATTTTATAAAACGTATAAGTATATATATGCTTGACATAATGGTTCTAATGAGCAAATGCTATTTTGTATATTTTATTATATGAAAATAGGATCCTTATGTGGATTATTTTGAGCACATATTTTGTGAATACATAAATGATTTGGAAGTTTTATATGTTTTGAATATGTGACTTTTAATCACATATTTCATGTTAAATATGTTTTGACTTCTATATTGAAATTAAATATGTTTTTGAGAAATGTTATTTGGTATCATTGTCATAGGAACTTATATTGTATGTGAATTAGATTGAAATGGTTATTGCTCTAAATCTGGTTACGTTTAGAGACAATTGTACTTATGCTAGCTTGTACTTGGCCACTTTGAGGTTAATTTTTGAATTTGGACCTTGTCACTGGGGTAAAAGTGGTCATAGCCCATTTAATATGAATCTGAATATGTATCTATGATCATTCAAATTAATTGTTCAGAATATTTTTATTATCTGAATATGAAAGTTTGTCATTATTAAAATCTGAAATTTTTAGAATAAGTGTTTCTAATGAAAGTATAATTATGGAATCTATTTTCTGAAAAATGTATTAACAATGTCCTTAATTTGCTTTGGCATCGATAAGTATCTAATATATGTTGACTGAATTTGTTGAGAAGGTTTGCTACTTTCTAAGTTGTTATAATTATTCCTTTTCTATTATTTTTCAAATGTTGAGGAGTAGCTATTAGCTATCTAATCTTTTCTTGGAGAATCTAAGTCAAGAGAACACTGTTAGCACAGATGACATTTTGAAAAATTAGACTCATTATCTGATTTGAAATAATTATTGGAAACTAGTTTGTTTGTTGTTGGGGTAAAAGATTTCATAACCTATTATGAATATTTTTTGGTGTTTTAAGACTTATGTGGGATAAAAATTAAGATATGAATTTAAGTTATAAGCATTTTGCAAATGTGATATCTCATCCATATCAGATGTGAATGCGGGAGTCGAAGTCATTCACTACCAATAGCTTGAGTTTAAGCTTTTTGAGGGCCACACAGTATAGCTTGAAAAGTTGTTGTCTACTGATACCTAGACTTAGGTTATTGTAATTGGTATCAGAGTATGTGCTAGTTCGATGTGAGCTTTCACATTACTTTGGTGGGATTATGATTTTTAGTGGGCTTTAATTGTGATTACATTGTGTGGCCTTGATGAAGACATCAAAGATTTCAGTGGGTGGGATTATGATACCTCATCCCACATCAAATGTGAATGTGATAGTTAAGACCTAAATAAAGATCTAAGTTAATCACTGTTATTAACTTGAGCTTAAGCTTTGGAGGACCACGAGGTTTAGTTTTGAAAAGTTACTAGATCACTATTGTTTATACCTAGATTGTTACAATTGGTTTTAGAGCACTTGCTAGCTTAGTGTGGGTTTCCATATTATGCTGGTGAGATCTTGATTTTGTGGAGTTGGCCTTAATTATGACTATATTGTATAGTCTTGATAAGGACATTAGAGATTTGAGTTGCTAAGATTGTGAGAACTCATCCCACATTAAATATGCTTTACTAACAACTTGAGCTTAAACTTTTAAGGGCAACATGGTTTAGGCTTGAAAAGTTATAAGGTTAGTGGTGCTTGAACTTGTGTTGTCACAATTGGTTTGAGAGCATGTGTCATTCTGGTGTAGGCTTCCACATTACACTGATAAGATCTTGATCTTGTAGTTGGGCTTAATAGTGATTGTGATATGTGGCCTTTCAAGGATTCGAGTGGTGGGATTGTGATATTACATCTCACATCATATATGAATGTGATTGTTAAGACGTATATAAGGGTTTAATTCAATCATCACCAACAACTTGAGCTTGAACTTTTGAAAGTCATGTGGTTTAGGTTTGAAAAGTTGTTGGGTCAATAGTGCTTAGTGTCATGCGTCAAAACTCAAGCTTGAGCTCATGTGACTTTAAATTTTAAAAATAGAGCTTAAGTAAGCTTAAAAACTCACAAAAGCGAAAGCAAATAAAAGAATAGGAGATAAATCATATGTTAGAGGATAGTTGGTATTAAAGCCAAGGGAGACTAGTTCGCACCTAACCAAGAGGTAAGGGAGACTAAAGATGTAGCCAAGTGAGGTAAGTTAAAGGACATGATGTTTGCTTTTGAAGACAGAGTAGCCATAGTGAAGGTAGCTGTGGGTGAGATGAGGAACAGACTTGATGAGTACAAAGCCAACATGGAGGAGTTGGGTTTCAAAGATGACGAGCTTTGTGGGGAGTTGCATAAAATGTTGGAAATGCTAAACCATTGAGATGTGACATTGGAAAAGTTGGTCAAGTTGTTACGAGAAAAAGTTTAAAGGTTTAATGACAAGCTTGCTGCATTCGAGGTGACCATAGGGGGTGGTGCGTTAGTTACTCAATTAGGGACTCATTTAAAGGTGTCCAAGCCCAAGGAATTTTGATGTAAGAGGGATGCCAAAGAGATGGACAATTTCTTTTGGAGCTTGGAGTAATACTTCAAGGCCATAGAGCATTATGGAGGATGTTTTACGAATTAATTTCGCAACTATGTATTTGGTGGATATTGCCTTACTATGGTAGAATCATAAGTGTGATAAGAAGATTAGGGGAGCAACTATCAATGCTTGTGCGAAGTTTCAAAGGGAGTTCCACAAGCAATTTCAAAATCAATTTTACCCTTAGTATGTAGATGATGAGGCACATGGCAAGTTGAAGAGGCTTACCCAACAAGGCGTGGTAAGAGAACATATAAAGCAATTCTATTAATTGTTGTTGTAGATTAGTGATCTACATGAGAAAGAGGTGCTATTCACGTTTATGGATAGCTTGAATCCATGGGCAAAGCAAAGGCTTCAACGTAGAGGTGTGCAAAACCTCACTTAATCTATAATGGTGGCCGAAAGCTTGATTGAGCTTCACTCATCTTAGCCCAAGAAATACTTAATATTGCACTGCTTACCTAGAGAAGTATTGTTCAGATTGAGGCTATGAAAAATTCAAAATTGCTAGCTAGTGATGAAAGGAAAAGTTAAGGCCATTTGGAGTTCATGATGGATAGAAATATAGTGCTCATGCCAAAAGATTTGGCAAAGTTAGTGGTAAATTCCATCGTGGCAACACTTTTTGTTACCATAAATGCCAAACAGGGCATTCTGAGGTTGATTGTTGTTGGGTTACTGGTGCATTCTTTGCTTTAGATCCGAGCGGGGGAGGGGTGGGTGGTGGAAGGGGAATAAGCACCAATAGATGACCAAATGAAATTGGGGGCACAAAAACCTAGAACTCTTGCTAGGCTTAAATATGCATTTAGTTAACAGGATGCTCAAACTTCTAATGTACTTTCTTTATGTCATCTTGCTATGGTTATATTCTATTAGATATTGGTGCCACACATTCTTTTATATATATTGCTTTCATTGAGAAGTATGGTTGGATTCTTGCCCTAGTGAAATTGAATTATCAGTTAAAACCCTTACAAGAGGTGTTTTGATTATGAATCTTGTTTGTTAGTCTTGTGTTTTCAACACAAATGGTCAGCATAAATGGTATTGAGTTGCTTGGTGACTTAATGGCACTTAATACAAACTAATTAATAATGATACTTGAAATGAACCATGTTAATGTGATATTTGGCATGGATTGGTTAATTGCCAACTATGCATTAGTTGATCAT
The DNA here is from genome assembly GCF_002168275.2 of Theobroma umbraticum. NCBI lineage: Eukaryota > Viridiplantae > Streptophyta > Magnoliopsida > Malvales > Malvaceae > Theobroma > Theobroma umbraticum. Next base: position 3,532,737 of record NW_018397272.1, on the reverse strand, counting down.
TGAGAAAAGAAAGGAATCTTTCAAATTTTTGGTTAATCCAAATTTAATTTTGTTAGAATTGCAAGAAATGGTTTTCGTCAAGTTATCTCTATTTTAAAAGCCGAAGGACTATTAGAAGGTGGTTGTAGTGCTTATTTGGCTAAAGTGTTTGGGAGATAGAGGTGGCTAGACGGCATAACCCAAACCATTTCATGGGTGGATGGCTTAACATGACCTATGATCCATAGGCCTTAAGTTTTGTTCATAAGCTGAACTGAGAATGTGTTAGCTTTAGTATATGATAATTGTTGTGTCTCTAACTCAGATCAAGGAAATGATGACTTTCAAACCTATGGACTGAGCTTTAGCTTGAATTATAAGGAAGGACTAGGGTTGAGTCCCATATCTTATATTCAAGATATAATAACATTATCCACTTATATTTGAAGAAAAGAAAGGAAATAATTAAATGACATAGCATATCCCATTCTCTAAGATGTTTGAGATATAATTTTAGTGTCACCCTAAGTTCATGAGATTAATTTGGTTTACTCTACATATGACTAAATTTGTAGATGATTTCTTGGAGGGCAATCTTTGATAGGCTCCCTACCTTTGAGGTATGTTTGCTTGGGTGAACTCCAATATTACTAGTAACGATTTCTTATTCTGTAGCCCTGCTTAGGAGAGTATAAATCACTTGTTCTTTTCTTGCTCCTTTCCCTAGCAAGTTTGGGATTCTATTCATCAACTCTCTGCAATTCATAAAGGAGTAGGAAACTGGTCTTTTGAGTTTTAGTGGACCATCAACAACTTTTAAGGCAACTCTTTAGTTCCTATTACCCTTAGACTTGCTTGGACAGCTCACATTTACTTCATCTGGATAGAGAGACGAACCATCACAGATTTGGACATTCTCTTTGCACTGCTGCTACTATTAACACTTTCATTAAAGAGATTTTTTTTGGATAGTGAATTTATTAGTTAGAATCGGAATGCCATGTGAAGTCTCTCGTTAAGTTGGCTAGAGACTCTCATGGTATTGCAACCGATTAGGGAAAAAGCCTGTATAAAAGTCTGAGTTGCCACTTACATGCACTAGTGGTTGATCAAAACGAAACAACAAAGTTCACGATGGTTTGAAAAAAAAAAAGCATTAGCACATGCCTCTACAGAAAACAGAGATTATTTGACTTGAGATTAGCAACTCTCTCAAGCTGGTGATCACTAAGCTAGCACTACACTTGTTTCAATTACTTGTTGCATTGCTAAGTGATTGTTTGATACTTTTTGCACTTTTTTTTTTGTTTCTTAGGTAGCAAGTTTATCCTTCTTCTTTTGGATGTATAAAATTTTCACTTGTCCCAAAAAAAAATGTTTAGGAGCATTTGAATTTAAATTTTCTTCCCCTTAAGAAATAATGCGTGGTTATTATTAAATAATTGCTTAACTATATATATTATTCTCATTGATTGTGTTGATAATATACTTTGTAATTTGGGTCCAATGTTATGCAAATATTATGGTGTCCCAAGTTTGCCAAATTGCTGCAATGAACATGTTCAACTGGTCAAAGAAATACAATGCAGTTATGGCATTTATATTTGAGTTTGTTTTTTTAAATAGGCCCATACATAAGGCATTTTTGATAATAGACTTATTCATAATTTTAATTGTTTTTAGTCAAGAGAATTAAAATTTGGATAAAATTGCCCTTAATGAAACCGACCCATTTATTTGGCTTCGCGTCTTAACTCGAAACCTATTAATAGGTCAAGTATGTTTAGATCTGCACTTCAAACCAACTCATATTCTTTGAGTTTTCCTCGTCAGACTATTCATCTCTGGAGTATTCCTTGCCTGAAAGAAAAATGTTTAAGCATTTTAAGCATTTTGGAGTAGTTTTTGATATACGAAGAAAACCTTTAAGCGTTTTGAGCATTTTTACGCATTTTGGAATGATTTTTGATATATGAAGAAAAACTTTTGAACATTTTGAGCATCTTGTCAAGTAGGCATACTCGTTAATTATATTGTAAAATAAAAATGTGGTGATCATTTCAAGTTGTTGATCTTGTTAATGAAATTCATTAATTGTGTGATTTTGGGCATTGCGTAACTAATTTTTAAGCATTACGTGACTTACTTTGTATATTGTGTGACTGACTTAGGCATTACGTGACTTATTTTTTAGGTATTGCGTGGCTAGTTGATAGGCATTGCGTGACTTGTTAGTAAGCCATTTTGTGGTTAGTTAGTAAGGCATTGTGTGACTTAGGCATTACTTAAAAATCAATCACGTAATGCTTATAACCAATCACATAATACCTAAAAATCAGTTACATAGTAATTAAGTCACGCAATGCTTAAAAACAATCTCGTAATACTTAAAATCCAGTCTAATCTATTCAACTCCTCAATTTGGGGTTCTCTGTCTATGAATAAACCAATAAACTCAAGAACCTAAAACACATATTTGTTTTGCTAAGCCATGAAATTGTGTATTTCATAAAAGATAGGTTACAAAACTCCATAATCCTCAAAAACAAGACAAAATATATCTCTATCGGGGGGGCTTTGCTCACTTCCCTTATGCAACAACAAAATATACTCCTTTTACAAAATATTCCTTGAATAATTTCAACTCAAAATCT
>NW_018397272.1:3522662-3530094 GCF_002168275.2 Theobroma umbraticum | reverse complement strand
TGCTTAACAATCATCCCAATCCTAGGCACAATAAAATCGTGATCCACCATAAAACCCATCAAACATGTTTTGGTTATCCTTTTTCCCTAAGCCTTTAAAAACATCACCAGAAAACATTTAGTTACCACATTCATCATGCTGCTTGCAATCACCATAAAAGAGCAAAATTGCTGTTTATCACCCTTGAAAACCCCAAGATCCACCATCCAAAAAAAAAAAAGAAAGAGCTTGATGTCATCGTTGCTCTTTGGATAGCAAGATAGATAGTATTTGACCAGAGAAAGAAATAGAGATTTATTTTTGAAATTTTTTCTTGAATGGTGGGATAGAGAAAATTGAAACCATTTTAATTATCTGAAATTGTTTAAAGGGTATTGTTGTCAAGTCATGTCAAAAATTGATTTAGAATAGTTAAAATTATAAAAATGATATTTTTTAATTAGGTTTATAAAGAAGGTTATTTCTCACAATTTTTTCTTTATATTTTGAACTAACGAGCGTAAAAGTAAAATTTTACTTACATTAATGAAGCTTTTCTATTAAAAAAACTACTATTCTCAAACAGTAGCAGTAGAATGATTGGAGCATAAAAATACTAATATAATTAGAGAAAATAAGGAGAAATTTTCTTTGGGGAGGGGATTAATATAAAAGAAAACTTGCAAAAGTTATATGGGAGGTAGTATGCCAATCTAAAAGGATAGGAGGTTTGGGGCTATTGCAGTGGCGGCTCAATACCTTTAAAGGTGTAAAGTGCTTAAATATTTACCTTTAAAGGTGTAAAGTGCTTTAATATTTAAATATGGCCATTTTTATGGAAATTTTAAAAAAATTATTGTTAGTTGGAGATCACTAAAAATATATTATGTTAATTGAAAATAGGATAAAAAATTAAGAATTATTAATATTATGGGAATTGAGAAATGATAAAAAATAAAAATTTATTAGGCACATAATTGGAAAAGTGAGAAAATATGTAATTTTATTAATTATTTTGACTTTTACATAAGTGAGGAAGTGAGATAAATAGTTAAAAATTAATATGAGATAGGAAGTGAGAGAAAATAAATATTTAATAGACACTTAATTTAAAAATATTTTATTAATTATTTTAATTTATATATTTAATATAATTAATTATATTTTAATTTAAGCAAGGCTTTGGTGGGTTTATGCTAAAGCCGGCCTTGGGCTATTGAGTTTGGTTCAGGAGAATATTGCTTTGCTATTTAAATTATACTGAAAATATGGAAATGATCAGTACACCGTCAGATAATTGAAAAATATATGAAAATTTAATTTAATTAAATAATAAAAATACTTTTATTAAATATTTATCAACTTTAAAAATAAAAAAGAGACACATAATGATGAAAAAAGAAAAAAATTAAAAATATTATTCAAAATTATTTTATTAACAATTAAAAAACTCATAACTTTGAAGTGAAAAAGATATAAAAAATTAAGTAATAATATTTTAATTGAACTAGGTATAATTTTTTAATTGTTTTCTTTTTTTTTTTTCTATTTTCTCCTTTTCTTTGCTCTCGTTCTCTCGTCACTGATATTGAAAGCATAATGGTTCTTTCTTTTTCTTCCCTTTCTTTTTCTATCTTGCCCTTTTTTGATCTCTACGCACCACCATATTGTTGTATTTTCAAAATTAAAAGTTGTGATTCTTCATATGAAAAATTATGTTTTTTCATATGAAAAGTTTTGAATATTGAGAAGTCACATCAATTAAAAGGTTATGTGACATAGTATGACATAGTGTAATTATTGAATTATAAGTGGTTTTTCATATCAAAAGTTATATTTCTTAGTAAAATGACATTTAAAAAAATACCTTTAAATCCAAAGGTTATGAAACAATTTAAAAACACTACTCCCCAAAAGTTTAGATATAAAAAGTTATTTTTTCATATTATAGCTCACAAGTGATATCTTATGTTATGAATGATTCTCTTTAATAAGGAAATTATTGGAACAATAACTATATTATCATGAGCTTGGAACTATAGCCAAGATTCATACAACACTCAAACCTTCTGTATGAAGGCTAAGTAATCCTAACTTGTGATAGTGATGTGGAAACATAAATTTACTAAAGCATAAGACAATTGAAGAAAGAATGAGAGAAACAATAATTGTATTATTCCTCAAAAGCAAACAAAATACCTGATTTAAAGTTAATGGCTTGGTAGCTTTCTAACTATCTTGGTTGGCAACTTGGTGCCTAACAAAGAAAACTTAAGAGGTTATTTATAGTGTGATAACCCATCCTAAACCTAGGAAAATTATAAAACAACTTGAAGTGCAAGTAAATTAAATACCATAAAAAGAAATGTAAATAAGGAAATTGTTATATGCCTAATAGAACCAATTTAGTCTAAATCTCAAACTACTTACCTGCCACTTCTTTGCAATTAATAGATCACCTTTATATGGGTGGTTCTCTTGTATGTGGGCTATTGATGCGTGGCCTTTATGCACAGTGCTTCCTTATGCGCGGCCCACATCACAAGTTCCTCATTACAGCATGTGTGTGGTTCACTGATACATGGCCTTGTTGGAATGAGCCTTATAGCCAATTGGATTGGTCAGGACCTAGACCCAATCATGTAATTATATCATTCATGCCGAATGATTAGAAGTTTTCCTTCATCAATAAGACTATACTTGTAAGTCTATTGGATGAAGTCCATGAGATTAACATACCTTGCAAAGGTTGTAATGTGTTACAATTATGAGATTCCTATGCATCAAAGCACAATTTCTAAATTGTTCCTAGTTGATGTGTCATTGAGATTAGACATTAATGATACTTAAATATTAGTACATTTTATGTTTTTTACTTTGAAAATAAGTAACCAATCTTATAAGTTGAAGTATAGGGATACTTGGAACTAGAAAATAGGTGTTTATTCTAGGAACAAGTTCATGGAACATGATTTGACATGAGAATTCCACTTGGTATTTCACTCTAGTGATGGCGTATATCCTTATGTGATAGTCGTGAGAGTGATCCTTAGATTTGAGACACCTAGTTATCTTATGTGTGGAGTGTTGCACTTTGACTTCATTTTTCTAGGTCCTAAACAAGAATGCCTAAAAGGATAAACGTTGGGTATAGCATGAAGCATATGAAGGCAAATAAGTGGTCAAGATAGGATTTATCACTCTGAGTGATTAAAGAGGTGTATCTCGATTGTTCATGCATTGAGTTAGCTTGCATGAGGACTCTAGCCAAAGCATAATGGATTTTAGGAAATGAGTTTCCTATAATACATGATAGCTAATTAGTGTCATGACCAACTTAAAGGTTTAATAGTTAACACTACACCATACTTGTAAGCTTTCTTAGATACATGATGAAAGGATTGAATTGCACTAAGAGACTAATCACTGAAAGGTTAAGTCAAACCATTTTGACTCTTTTAATATTTGGGTGGCCATGATGGATTGCTAGATCTCGTTCATGATCTATGCTAATAAAGTGGTTGATGTGAGCAATGATAAATTCCATGTGGTCTGAATCTAGCTAATCTAAAATTTAATTTATGAATTACATTTTAAGGTCATTGCCAATATGTTAGAAGCTTAATGGGCCATATATAAAAGGTGAATATTGAGATTAAATCAGGAAAGGTGATTAAGTTGGACTAAATCAAAACTAGTAGTTATGAACTTTTATTGAACTTAATTAAAAAAGTTTAATTAAGAGAAAAGACCAATTACCAATTATATGGAAAAGTAATTAGGGCTAAAATCGGTCCATGTTTTAAATACCTTACTTAAGCTACTTATCCAAAAAAATTGAACCACCACTCAACACTAGTTAGAGGTTCAATAAGAATTTCTTCGACAGCTTTGATTTGTAACAATTGGGCTTGATGTTAGGTCTTTTTGAGAGGTTGTTTTGGTCGAGTTTGTATAAGGAATCAAGCCTTCTTTTGTACCCAAGGTAATGACCAAATCGCATGTGTATTTTGTTGTACTATAAATCATCCAAAAACCATGAAAGTGACCTTTGGTGGAAAGGTTGGTTTTAATTGTTATTCAACTGCGTTCGTAATTTTGGTTTTATTTTCGTTATGTGCATTGTGATGTAGAGTTGGGCCTTTCCCATCAGGCCCTCAATCATGCAACCCACTAGTGCTTGGTCCTTTTGTGTGCAAGGCCTTTCGGTGTGAGCCCATGATGCATGCGACTTTCTGGAGTGTGGCCTGTACACGCGTAACCCCTTAGTGTGCGAGCTATGTTCAGCCAACCCTTTAGTGTGTGGCTTCTTTGTGAGTGCAACACATACATAGTTTCCATAAGTGCGTCGCCCATGTGTGCACTTACCTTATGCGCGACGTCTATATGTGCATTTACCTTATGCGCGACACCCATGTGTGTGGCTCTTACTTGCGCAACATGTGTGTGTCTTGTGTGTGCATAGGCTTAGCACGCTAGGCTATCACACCAAGCTTGTTGTTTCGCATTACTGTACATGTTTTGTCTATTCGCACCTGACTTGTGCGCCTTAGCCTTATAGGCGTATTGTGCTTTTGGAAACTCCCAATCGATACTAGTCTGATAGTGGTTGACATCGAGTTTGTGTGACATACTACCCCATGATTGATTCGCATCTCATCTCATTGTGTGGCACGTCCTTGTGTTGTTGGCTCGATGGTCCAATCGAACTAGACTAGTCATGGATTCGCGGATTGTGAGTTATATCCTAAAGTTGTGTCTTGCAAGATGGAGAGGTGTCTTTAAGACATAAAAGTACCTTATTGAAAGAGTTGTATCCTTAAAATAAAGACACTTACAAGTTTATGTAAAGTTCTTGCTGCCAATCATTTTGACATAACAAACGAACAAGCAAGAGCGTAAAATCAAGAGAAAGAGAAGTGTAATGATTTGAATAAAAATTCAGAAAATAAATAAAAACACTTTGAAGTCCCATCATTTATTAAAAGAGTTTGAATTGCTTACAATTTACTTGCTATAAAAAGTAAGCTATAAGGCTAAACAACTTTGCAACCCTCAAGTGTGTCTAGCGGTTTACTTTTGTAAGTGCAAGAAAAAGTTAGGCATTGGCATCATTGTATCTTTAAGGCTATTCACATAATTCTCTTTTGTATCCCAAGTGGTGTGGATGAAATAAGCCTTAAAAATAACGTCTATTAAAAGCATGCCTTAAAGTCAATTCTTTCAGTTCCCTTTAAATTCCAATGAAACCCGTTTTACACCAACAAACCATGACTACAACCAAAAAAATGATCACCAAGAAACCAACAGCATATATTGAATTTTTGAACAACAAATACAAAAATTTAATAAATTCACAAGAGCTTGCTAGGTTAAATTTAAAATTAATCTCACAATAGCTTGGTTAAAAAAATACAAAAACCTCCTTACATATAAAAAATGTATACTTAGTTTAATTAGAATATTATTACTTAAATTTGTAGATTTTTTTACTTCCAAATTATGAATTTTTTTGAATTGTTAATAAAATAATCTTAAATGATTTATTTACTTTTTTTTAAAAATTTTTCCTTTTTCCATCTTATGTGTTTTTTATTTTTAAATTTGATAAAAATTGAATAAAAATATTATCATTATTACTTAATTAAATTAGATTATGATATTTTTCATATTTTTTACTATCAATTATTTGAAGATAATTTTGACTTTTCGTATTTGTAAATAACTGTTTACTAAGGGTAACAAAAAGTCAAGAGGCTTAACACTGCATTTTGAAACAAGAGAGGCCTATTGAGGGCGCTTTTTGTATTTAACCCCTCTAAGTTGGCTATCGTCATGTCATCAGATAGGGAAAATGTCGAATGTGTGGAGGAATATTATTTGTTTAAGTTGAAAAAGTGATAGGGAACGAAAGTTGTAGATGGATCGGAGCCGAAGGGAGTTAAATTGTTTTTTGTATGATAAGTGGATTTCTAGTTTTCCATTAAAAAAAATGCTTCGAAGTCTTTTTGCAATTGTGAAGGAGAAGTCAGTGAAGGTGAGGGGGGTTTGGATTGGTTATGGAGAGCCGGAGTTCGATTTTAGGAGATCTTTGTTCGATTGGGAGAAGAATAGTTTAGAAGAGTTATTCGAATTGTTGAGAGAAGTGGTTGTTGACGACAAGAAAAAGGAACCTCCAAAGGTCCAATGGTCGAATGCTTTCTTTGGTTGGTAATGTTGGAGAGCAATTCCCACAAAGAATTTTCTTAAGACTAGAGGAATCTCCTTTTAACATGGTGATGTTTTTTGCCCGTGGTGTAGACAATTTGTGGAAGAATAAGTCCATATCTTACTTGCATGCTGTTTGTCGTGGGAGATATGGAGCTTGGTATTTAATTGGTGGGGCCTTCAGTGGGTCATTCGTGCTCTATGAAATCTTTAGTGGACTATTGTGAAAACGTTTTCTTGAATAATACATTGAGAAATGGATGCATATCAGTGGTGGACGCCACAATGTGGCCTGTACGGGTTGCTCGATATGGTTTGGTTTTAAATAATTAGAGATCGGAGAGAAAGATGAAGTGGTCTTTATGATTAAAATTAAGTATTGGATTAATGCTTTGAAACGGAGAATGCCATTGAGGAAATAGGATGGAGGAATATGTCTCGAATGCTTAATAGACTCTATATAGAGAATAACCCAAAAATAGGAACAGTTTGGATTATCCGATGGAGGATGAATTGAAATTTAATGTTACCGGCTTTACTAGAGAGAAATCTGGTCCAACTCGTTGTGTGGGAGAGCTTAAAGATTGTCTTGGTAATATGTTGGGTTTGTTCTTCAGTCCTTCAGGTGGAAAGGGGTGTAATTTTACTACAGTTTAAGCAATTAAATGCTTTACATTTTTATGTTGATTCTGCATGGAAAGGTATGAAATCTTTGATTATTTAGTCTGATTATTGAGTTAGATTCTTGTATTGACCTTTCATAGATTGTTAACTTGGATACTAGGTCATTAGTTTTGTGGAAGGTTTTTGTTGATATTGACACGTTGCAGAAGACGGTGGTGTCAGATATAAGTAGATTTACAAGGTGATAAATCACTTTGCGGATGCTCTTGCACAAATTCGTTATAACTGATTCATTAACGATGTTTTTACAATTTAATTTTTAAATTCGTTTTTGAAATTCATGTTTGCCAGTCATGTATAGTGAGGCGTCAGAAAAGAAGACTATAGTTTTATGATCAATTAGGTTCTTAAGTCCATCGTTCCTTCAGCTTAATAATGGCTAAAACAGATTTCGAGCCTATAAAGGATCACGAATAATGAAACTGAATTACATGCGATTCCTCACTGCAGTTACTAACAATATTGCTTTAAGGGGCTGCTTTTCTTAACATGCCAGGGGAAAGGATTAAATTTAAAGGACAGTTGATAGGAAATTAAAAAATGCATGAGTTTAAATCATGCT
>NW_018397272.1:3490006-3522562 GCF_002168275.2 Theobroma umbraticum | reverse complement strand
GCAGTGATGAAGGGAACTTGACCAACACCAGAAGGAGGTTGTTGGAGTGCTTCCGCATACACTGATTTATTGTTTTGTGATTCTATAGGGGAGAATTTTGGGGTGTTGTCTCTAGTCCAGAAGCGGCCATCTAGAGCCGTGTTGTCGTTGGGGGAACCGCAGTCAATTGTGATGTTCTCTATAGGGATGTAAGGAGGGGGTGAGCTGCCGGTCACGTTGACGGTAAGATACTCCAGGATGATTGAAAGATAGAGAAGAAGGAAGGGATATAATGGGTTTTGGCGATTAAAACTTTGGTTGGTAGTACTCTTCATAGTTGGAAGAGTAAGAGAGAGATGGAAAGCGGGGCTAATGCAGAGAAATTAAGATTAGACGTTAAGGTGAAAGATATAAAAATCTATATGGAGGAAGGAGAGCAGTTCGGGTGTTAAACCAGCAGGTCACTTGGCCTGGTTCAATGAATATATATTGTTCTTCGGTTTTTTTTTTTTTAAACAGTAAAATTGCGGACTTTTGCTTTGAAATTATGCTTTAATAGACTCAACCAATTTAAGTGACGTTTGGTAAGAGATAATCACCTCAAAATCCAAGCTGATTTACACTTAAAGATTAGATAGTTATGTTCGGTAGAAATTATAATCATGTGGCAGTATTTTAAGATTATTGTCTTAATAGCTGAATTAGTCCATCTAAGATGGTAAATTTTTTTTTTTATCGAGATGATGTGATTTGTAAAACAGTTATGAATTTATCATTTACAGTGAATGAATAAAAAACTCAGTTTCTCCCAAATTTTTAATTTTTTTATATATCTTTATTTTTCTTAAAATTATTTTTATTTGCTTAGAAAACTCATTATCATTTTTTTATATTTAATTTTATTTTCTCTTTTGAAGGTTTATAATAGATACACACACATGATGATTTTATGTTGTAGAATTTATTTTAACTATTCATAAATCTTTTTTTTTATATTTGTTAATTGAATAGGTTAATTATACATTATTTAATTTATGTTGTAGAAGTTATTTTATCTATTTCTAATTTTACTACATAATTTTGAAATATTATTAATTTTTAATTATTTTAAGACGGTTATTTAAATAGTTTAAATAAAATGATATTCGATATTTATGTCATACTGAAAACAGCAACACTATAATAAGAAGATCATTGCCTGATTAAATCACTGTGACGATCTTAGAAAACTCCTTATCATTTTACTTTAAGTACTCGAAGATATAAATTCGTTATCACTTTTAGTTATTTATGTACTATAATAGAATTTGGATTATAAAATTTGTGTGAGTTTCTTGCAGGTTTTAAAGTAATCAAACCATTGCAATTCAAGACTTTTTAATGTATATAGAAAAAAAATTTTAGTTGATAAGACCTATTGGTTTATTAGAGCTTTCATCAATATGTTTAAGAAAGTTTAATTTATGAAAAACTATCCATGTGAACGTTGGCATTGATGTTCCCAAAATGAGAGAAAAATATATTTTTTTTCTTAGGGAAGTAGGAACGCTGTAAGCACACAACGTGTTCGTTCTCTTGTTTCTTTCTTTGTTCATTTTAGATTGCAGCTAATGAGGCGTTTTCAAAATTTTCAATCGAAATAAATTGGTTAAATACGTAAATAAGTCTATGAATTATATAATGAAAATCAATTTAACCTTTATTCTTTTATTATGTATAAATAAACCTTTGAATTCTTTTATTAAATTAAATAAACTTTTTTCACTAACTGTTGACTAATTTTATTTGTCAATAGTACAATTATCAATTTTTCATACCATGTGATATGTTGACTTGATATAAAAAATTACTTACTAAAAATTAGATTTTTTTTTACACATGTAAATATCCAAAAATTATTGATTAAGGATTTGAAACAAAAACTAAAAAAAAAAAACCTAATTGCTTTAAACTGATTATTTTCTTCTTATTTGAAGCCATCCTTCTTAAAAAAAACCTAATCCAACTTTTCTTGTTCGATTGAAGCCATTGTAATTAAAGATGACTTCAATTATGAAAATGGTAATAAGTTAAGAAACAATGGTAATTAGTTTGAAGCAATTTGCATTTTTTTTTTGTTTTAAATCCCAAACCAATATTTTTTGGATATTTGGATGGGTAAAAAGGAAAAAACCCAATTCTTAATTAAACAAAAATTTTTCATGCCATGTCATTTGTCACGTGGCATTGACGTCATAAAGATGATATGTCAACATGCCACGTGGTAGATAACATAATATCAAAAATTATTGACTATACATTGACTAATAGGAGTTAGTCAACTGCTAGTGAAAGAGCTTATTTGACTCGAAATTAGAGTTTAGAGGTTTATTTGAATGCAATAAAAAGATAGAGGTTACATTGACTTTTTTTATATAATTCGAGAGCTTATTTGGATATTTAGCCAAATAAATTATATCTTTCAAAACTATTAATGAAATGATGGCAGATACTTGAATAATAATAATAATAATATTTATTATTATTATTATTATTGAGATGAAAATCAGAACATGCATATTAATATTTTTTCCTAAAAAAAAAAAGGAGAAAATCACTAAGAAAGCCTTTTAACTAAATTCTATCTTAAAATTGTTATAAAAGGAAAAATAATTATGTCACCTATTACAACAGAAATAAGTTTGGATGGAATATAATGTATATACACTTGACTTTTTTGCTCTAGTTCCTTGTCTTTGTACTTATTTACACTGCAGAATCTTGGAAAAGAAAACGAATGAGCAAAGTGGGATTGTTTATGATAGATTCCACTTTCCATGGAAACTTAAACCAGCAATGACCTAGAGGCAAAATTGATGTGAAGTCTAGAATAGAAAATTCCGACTTTTTCAAAGCCGCCAGCCCACTCCACTTCCCTTGGTAATTTCATATTCCACAAAAATAATATTTTTTTACATTTCATTTTCACGTGAGGAAATCCCAAGTGCTCTTGAGCCACACACTTTAAACTAAACTTAGCATTCCTTCAAATCATAGCACTTGATTAAGTGGTTACTCCTAATTGAAGAGGTGGGAATTTCCACACGTTAAAATCAAATATTCGGTTGTGCATAGGTGTTATGCCCCATTGCCTTAAATTAGAAAATATTGATTTTGGGTATTAACTTTTGTTATTTTAATTTTATTTTTGACTAAATATCCAAATAAGTCCTTGAATTATATTAAAAAGTCAATTAAATTTTTCTATTTTTATTGCATTCAATTAAACTTATATATTCTTATTTTGGATCAAACAAGTCTTTATTAAATGTTGACTAACTTCCGTTAGTTGAAATAATAGTAGTCATTGTAGAAGGTAAAAATTTATCATCCAAGTACATGCCGTCATGTGAACTTGATCACATCATAACTATATAATTAATTATAAAATAATTAATTTATTAGTTGAATTTTTTCAAAAACATATAGTTAAACCAATTAAAATTCATTTATGTGTAATATATATTTATCTCTTGACATAATTTAAATATATATATTTAAATTTAACCAATAAAACTTTAATTACTAATTATTCAATTTATCTCTCAATAAATCAAGGTAATTTAAAGATAATATTCATATTTTTCGCCAATGAAAATTTACCAATTGGTCATCTAATTTATCTCTAATAATTTTGATGATTTAGAGATAAAAATCAAATTTGATTATTAGTTTATCTTTAAATAAATTTAGAGATAAAATTTAAATTCGGCTAATCAAAATTCAAGAACTTAAGGTCTGGCCAATCAAAAGACTTCAATGAGTCATCATGATTTATCTCTAATTACATTAAGATAATTTAGAGATAATTCAAAAAGACTACATCCTCATCAAGGTCTCTAATCTAGCATTATAAATACGGTGCTTCTCCAAGCTATTTGCATCAGTCGGAGGCATTAGAAGATTTAGAGCATTTTGAAGATTAAGAAGAGCAGAAGACTTCTAACATGAAGATATCAACCGGCGAAGTTCATGATGAAGATATCAAGCGAGATTCGTGATCAAGATATCAAGCAATTCATAACCAAGATATCAAAAAGCGAAGTTCATGATCAAGATATCAAGCAACGAAGTTTGTGATCAAGATATCAAGTGAAGTTCAAGATCAAGTTCTCAAGTGAAGTTTTTGATTAAATTCTCAAGCGAAGTTCATGATCAAGACCAAGTCCAAGTTCATGACTTCAGAAGACTCTGAAAAAATTAATCAGAGGAATTCCAGAGATTATAACTCACATGAAATATTTGATATTTGTCTCATAATTTTCAATTTAGGGAATTTCGATGAGATGTTTGTATGTACAAATTTCTAGCATGCTTAGTTTGACATTCTCTGCCTCTCATCTTCTTTCTTCGAATGAATTTTCAAATTAAAAATGGCTCCCCAAAAGAATTTTGCCAGGAAAACTACTATCAAGCTTGCTCGAGCAAATCCTGCAGTCTTTCCAACATCATCATCAAGTACGGATGTTACAACGCATCCATATGGTACTTGAAGAAAGATAGAATGTTTTACTAAATTGTATGAGTAGACTTTCCTAATCATCAACCAAATTCTCTATATGATACTTCTTCCCCAAGTTTGAAGGAGTCTCTGATATGTAACTTGTTTCCTTTAAGGAATCAAGTACAAATCAACTCCCATTCAAGGAACAGGATGGCTATTCAAGCAGTAGCTCTGTTCCATCATTCATTTGCCAAAGTTCTTCATTTGCCAAAGTTCTTTGCAAAAAGAGAATTTTGAAGCGATGGTTGTCATGACAACTAGAATAGCATCTCTAGCAGAACAAGTAACCTTCTTGCAAAAACTATTGAATCTCAAACGACAAGCATTGGAGAAAAAGATGAGCAAATTGCCTTAATGATGGCATAAGTTAGCAACTTTACTAGAAAGGCAACAACTAATCTTGGTCAAAATTAGCACCAAAATCTTCAAGATAATGAGGAGAATTTCATTATAGAAGTGGAAAATAATGTTCAACAAAAATCCAATGAAGTGGTCAACCAATTGAAGGAATTCATCAAAAAAGCCATCAAGGAATAGGTGAAAAATGTCACTCAACTTTCATATACTTATGCCAAGTTATATTCTTAGAGGATTGATCATAATGAGGATGCCGCTTAAGTACCAACCACCAAAATTCCAACAATTTAATCGTAAAGGAAATCTTTGTCAGCATTTTTCACACTTCGTGGAAACTTGTAACAACACTAGTAACTATGGTGATCTTATGATGAAGCAGTTCATTCACTCTTTAAAGGGAAATGCTTTTGATTGGTACACAAACTTGGAGCCCAGGATAATTGAAAATTTGGAGTAACTAGAACGTGAGTCCCTTAGTTGCTTCCATATCACTCGACATGTGGTAAGCATGATTGAACTCACAATTTCGTGCCAATGGGAAGATGCACTTATGATTAATTACATCCACAAGTGGAGAAATCTTAATCTCAATTACAAAAAGCAATTGTTTGGGTCTTCAACCCTTGACATGTACATCCAATGGATGAGTTGGGGATTACACTACATTCTTCAAGGCATTAAGCCTAAAACTTTTGGAAGAATTAGCTTCATGTCCTCATGACATGGAATTAAGCATGTTAGCAACTGAAAATTAATGACCTTCAATGCAAGAACCAAGGAAGGGCAAGCAAGACATCTGTAAAGGGTTCAAAACTTTAACAAATAAGGTTGAAGGAAAATAGTCTATGATTGTGAATACCAAACCTATCAAGCTGACCACCAATTCAAAAAAGACTTAACAGACAAAAGCTAGCCTTTTACAAGATAAAAATAAAGTGTCTTTGAAAAAAAAGCATGAGAAGAAGTATCCTTTCCTAACTCAGATATTACAAGAACGTTGAAAGAACTTCTGAAGGCTAAGCTTACTTAGTTCCAAGAGATGAAGTGACTTGAAAAAGCTAATCGAGTAAATGACGCTAATTTTTGCAAGTGGATTGGTCATCCTATATAAAAGTATTTTCTCTTAAAAGGTAAAATCATGGGTTTATACAAGGATGGGAAAATCGAGTTTGAAGAAGAAATGATGATAAAAAATAAAGCACTAGCAACTAGCATGCTTTCTCCACTTAATATGGCAAATAAGAATATAAAATTTGGATCTCTCAACTACATAATGTCAGGCCTAAATGTAAAGGAAACATCCAATCCTCAAGATAATGAGGGCAAAACTTGTGGTTCTACAATTAAGGATCTAGACAATGAAAGATGGATCCTAATTACTCGTTGAAAAAGAGGAAAAAAGAATCCTCCCAAAGACAAGCAAGTATTAAGAAAATCCAAAATGGTGAAACAACCATCCAAAAAAGTGATTCCAAAGATAATGGAAAGAAAGTAAATAGATATGAAAATTCAATTGTGAGAAGGCTTAGATGACCAATAACATTGAATGAGTTCATGGTAGTTCAATCAAAAATCACAATCCAATTCCCACATCATGTTTCCAAATTGATAGAGATGTTAGGAATGAAGAGAAAAAATAAGTTTGATTTTAATTCCTCTTATGGTGTAGAAATTACATTTTTTAATGAAAAACTATTATTGGGGCTTACCCCCGATAATAGACTTCTTTTTGTTAAGGGGTATAGCCATAAACAGAAGATCAATCAAATCAAACAAATGATGGATCTGTTGTTAACTGCTCCTACTAAAGATAATGAAAGAGCTGGGGATGCTTTTCGATGTATTATCGAAGAGTCGCTTGATAATCCAAGGTTTCAAATTTGAAAGGTAAAGAGATGTAGGAAATGTTAGACTTCAACTTTTCATCGATGACATGGAATCCAGTCCATTTTTTAAGTGATTGATGCTAACACAACATACATGTTGTTTGGGTGACCTTAGATACATCAAAATGGTGTAGTATTGTCAACACTTCATCAATGCTTCAAATATTGTAGAAATGGTCAAGTGAAAACAATCATCGTAAACGCTAAACCATTTACTACAGCAGAGGCATATTTGGTAGATACTAAGTTCTATTTGGAAAGTACCTTCGTGGGAAAGGTACAACCTAAAGGCGATTAAGGGAATGATGAAGGAAAATCATCAAAGGAGAAAGGAAAGAAATCGTCTTCGTCTACAAAGGAAGATGATGATATTATTAGAGGCTTAAAAAATTTGACTTTGCCATTCACTAGATTGGAAAAGTAAAAAATTGCTAAGTCCTCATTGAAAGGATTTGTGAGGCCAACAAAATGACCATTGGTTGAGCAAGATGATCTTCCTTTTCAAAGAGCTAATGGTTTCAACCTTAATGCCTATAAGCTTTAATAAAGGTTGGCTACAGGCAAAAAGACATTTCCGAATTGGTACACAATATGAGTGAACCAACCAAAGAGACTTCACAAGATCCCTCAAAGAATTGTAGGGTTTGATAGAAAAAAGACAAATGTTGTCAAAGCTACAAAATCAAGGTTGTGATTTACACCTTTAAAGTTGAAGATTCACAAAGAAGCTTTAAGATATATAACAATTGAAGAAGTTAACGGTGGGGAAGAAACCATAGTGGAGTTATCTAGACTTTCAATTTTCAATCGCTTGGGAACAACCACAACTCGAACTTCAGTTTTTGATCGATTGAGCATGCCTTCAAACTGAGGTTTAGTGTTTAATTGTATCAAGAAAGATTATACAAAAGTGACTTCCAAAAAGTTTATGTGTTTAAGGGTAAGAAGAAAACTTTCACAAAAGAGGCACAAAAAAAGCTTCAAGACACGAGAATCAAAGGATTTCCATAACATCATCTCTTCACAAATGAAAAGAAAAAGTGAATGGATTTTAACAAATGATGAAACATTAAAGATTAAAGGCACACTATGGTTGTGACTAAACAAACATTATTTTTAGAAAAAGAATAACAAGAAGAAATGGAAATCTTCACAAGTAATCATGTGTCTATAGTAAAAAGTGATGAAAAATATGAAGAAGAAGATGTCCAAAAGGCTTTCCTATCATTAGAAAAAGGGACTTGACCTACAATTGTTGAATTAAAAAAAGCTAACATAGGCACTACAAAAGATCCTCGTCCAATCTTCATAAGTGCTAATCTAACTTCTGAAGAAGAAAAATCTTATTTTGACCTCTTCATAAGGTATCAAGACGTCTCTACATAAGCGTACAAAGAAATGCATGCATTGGACCTTAAAGTTACTATACATTATCTAGTAGTATAAAAAGGTGTTCGACCTATTAAACAAGCTCAATGATATCTTCAACCTAACTTGATTCCTTAAATTGAGGCTAAGGTTAAGAAACTCATTGAGATTGGATTTATTTGAGAAGTCAAGTACCCTACTTGGATCTTAAATATTGTTCCAGTTAAAAAGAAAAATGGCCAAAATCAAGTTTGCTTTTTTGAGACTTGAACAATGTTTGCTTAAAGGAATATTTTCATTTCTCTTTGATGGAAAGAATGGTGGATGCAACAACTGGCCATGAGGCTTTATCTTTTATGGATGGCTCTTCTAGTTATAATCAGATTCACATGGATCCAAAAGATAAATATCTTACTGCATTCCAAACTCCTCAAGGAATATATTTTTACAAAGTTATGCCTTTTGGGTTAAAGAATGTAGGTGCCACTTATCAAAGAGTGTTGCCGAAGATATTTGACTATATGCTCCACAAGAATGTTGAATACTATGTGTGAAACTCGTAAATTTTTTCACTTGGGAAATTAACTTAGTGAGATTAGAAAATACCTTTGTTGACTTAAAAACCTTAATTTTATCCCTAAAAATTCATAAATGAGCCATCGTAAGAGTTCCTGAACCAAAGAACAAGAAATTGAGTGAAAGAGGAATTGAATGTATATTTATAAGATATGCTAGACATAGTAAAGCATATAGTTTCATGGTGATAGAGCCTAATGATTCATATTCCATTAATACAGTCACAAAATCAAGAAATGCTATTTTTGACGAAACAAGGTTCAATGCAATTTCAAGACCCAAAAAACTAGTAATAAAAAATGAAAACTTTTAAAAAATGGTGAAGAAACTATTTAGCTTCAAAAAAGTAAACGAATTAAAACAGTAAAGACATATAGATCTGATTTCCTCATGTACTTAGTAGAAGGTACAAGAGAAGAAACATGTGAATGATTACCTTACTGCTTTAATGTAGAAGGTGAAGGTGACTTCAAACTTATAAGGAGGCAATGAAGTCTTAATATTTTTCATGTTAGAGAGAAGCAATACAAGATGAGATGGACTCGATAATGGGAAAGAATACTTGAAAGTTGGTAGACCTTCCACCAGGTTCCAAGCCAATAGGCTGTAAGAAGATATTCAAAAAGAAAATGAAAGTTGATGGAACCATAGATAAGCTTAAAGCAAGGTTAATGGCAAAGAGATTTAAACCAAAGGAAGGTGTTGATTATTTTGATACATATGCACCGGTTGTAAGAATAGCTATAATTAGAGTGCTTATAGCACTTACATCTATATATAAGATGGTAATTCACTAGATGGACATTAAAACATTATTTCTAAATGGTGAATTGGATGAATTGGTGTATATGGAACAACTTGAAGGGCTTGTCTTTCCTAGTCAAGAAAGGAAACTATGTAAGATTGTAAAGTCTTTGTATGGATTGAAACAAACTCCTAAATAATGACATCAGAAGTTTGATAAAATTGTGCTAGCTAATGGCTACAAGATTAATCAATTTGACAAATGTGTCTACAGTAAGTTCCATAATAGTAGAGGTGTCATCATTTGTCTATATGTGGATGACATGTTAGACTTTGGTATTAATTTGGAACAAGTGAAGGATACAAAAAGGTTTTTGTCAAAGAATTTTAACATGAAAGATGTGAGCATGACGGATGTTATTCTTGGTATAAGAATAATGAGAGATAATAAAGGCCTAACATTGACTCAATCTTATTGCATTGAAAAGATTGTGATGAAGTATGGTAAGTCAAATTGTATGCCAATATCTATGCCTTATGATTCTCATCTAAAGCTAGTACTTGACAAAGATAAGCTAATAGCACAAAATGAATATTCAAAGGTGATCGGATGCCTAATGTATGCTATGGTCTATACAAAGTCGAATATTGCTTTTGCGATTAGGATGCTAAGTCGGTTTACAAGTAATCCAAGTAAGGAACATTGGTATTCTGTTCATAAAGTTTTAAGATACTTAAAGAGTACAATGAATTATGACATTTGTTATTCAAATTTTCCTTTTGTTTTAGAAGGGTGGAGGCAAAATAAGTCTTAAAGATAACGTCTACTATAGGCTTGCTTGGAAGTCAGTTTTGCTGATTCCTTGAATTTCATTTATACCCCATTTATATGTTCCTTGAATTCTAGCTAAACCCAATTTATGGGTTCCTTGAATTTCATTTAAACCCCATTGCACCAACAAATTATAATTCTTTTACTTATTGGCTGAGTAAGCATAATTCAAATTAAATTTGAATTGTAAGTACACCAAGGCATATTAGGATTCTAAGAAATCCTGTAACTTTTTTAAATTTCAAGACTCGTCCACTTGCCTCATTCATAATCATATGTGAACAAGTCTCGAGAGGGCATTTGTAGAAGGGAAAAAATTATCATTATTACATGCCACCACGTGGACTTGATGACGTTATCACCATATAATTAATTATAAAATAATTAATTTATTGGTTGGATTATTTGAAAGACACATAGTTGAACCAATTAAAATTCTCCTATGTGTAATATATGTTATCCCTTGAGATAATTTGAAGATATATATATATATATATATTTAAATTTGACTAATCAAAATTTAATTATTGGTTATCCAATTTATCTTGAAATAAATCAAGATAATTTAGAGATAGTATTCATATTTTTAGCCAATGAAAATTTACCAATTGGTCATCTTATTTATTTCTAATAATTATGATAATTTAGACATAAAAATCAAATTTGATTATTTAGTTTATCTCTAAATAAATTTAGAGAAAAAATCTAAATTTAGCCAATCAAAATTTAAAGACTCAAAGTCTGGCCAATCAAAAGACTTTCAATAGTCATCATAATTTATCTTTAATTAAATTAAAATAATTTAGAGATAATTCAAAGAGACTACGTCCTCATCAAGATGTCTTATCTAGCTTTATAAATACGGTATTCCTCCAAGCCATTTGCATCATTTAGAGGCATTCAAAGATTCAAAGCATTTCGAAAATCGAGGAGAGTAAAAGATTTCTGAAGTGATCAACATATCAAGCGAGGTTCGTGATAAAGATACAAAGGAAAGTTTGTGATCAAGATATAAAGAAACGTTTGTGATTAATATATCAAGCGAAGTTCATAATCAAGATATCAAGAACCAAAGTTCATGATCAAGTTATTAAGTGAAGTTTGTGATCAAGATATCAAGTAGCGAAGTTCGTGATCAAGACTAAGTCTGAGTTTATGACTCTTGAAGACAAAGTGAAGAAATTAATTAAAGGAATTCCAAAGATTATAACTTGCATAAAATATTTGGCATTTGTCTCACATTTTTCAAGTCAAGGATTCTTGACAAGAAATTTATGTGTACAGTCATTTTAATATCATGTCATTTACCGCATGATATGTTGATGTGACATTTTTAATATAACACTAACACGTCATACGCGACATGACAAAAATAATTAAAATAATTTAATTATTGATTGGATTTTTAATTGTTTACTTGATTTTTAACTTTTTCTACCCTATCATCTATTTTAAAATCATTGGTTTAAGGATTTAAAATAAAAAAATAAAAAAATAAAAAAAGCCTAATATTTAAACAATCTAATCCTTCCTAATTTACTTTTAGGATTCTAAACAAAATTTCCTAAATCAACCATAAACCCCAAAAATCAAATGAAACCATTAATTTTCCATTGGTGTCGTTAATTTTAACAATCCTCTTCAGCCCTTCATGTTGTTCAATTCGAAATTCTTCACTTTATGACTGGGTGATCGATGATTTGGTTGCTTAAAAGTCTTAAGTTCCACCAAATAATTAGGAAATAAGTAGCTGCTAAACATGCATTCTAAAAAGAAGAGAACCTCAATGATGGGCGGACTGTTGTTTATGCTAGCCGGCATATCTGTTGCTAAATTTGTAACTAGTTTTTCTTCTATGTTTAGGGTTGATTATGGAAATTTTGTTAACCAACCTAAAGGTAAATTAAGAACCGATGAGATTGTTTAGATATTAGGTTATTTTAATTTTTTTTTGTTTTAAATGGCTAAATCAATGATTTTAAGATATGAGGCTAGACAAAAAGGTTAAAAGTCAAGTCAGCAATTAAGTTTGGCTGGACAAAAAGTTTGACTAATTGAAAATTAGTGAGAAGGACTTATTTGACCCAAAATCAAAATACAAGAATATAATTGAACACAATAAACATATAAAAATTAATTTTTTTTTTTTACATAATACAGGAGTTTATTTCAGATTTAGCATTTTTTTTATAAACAAAAGTGTGTTTGACTATAAAAATAATATTACTTTTAGTAATTAAAATTTTAATTTTTTACTAATAGATGAATTATTTAAATTTTACATGAAACAATTAGAATATTCAAATTGATATGTCTATTCAAGTTTAAGCAATTATGATTTTACTTTCAAGTATTTCCTTTCATTTTGTACTCCTTTGTTCCATTTTATTTTTCATATTTCATTAAACTTACTTTGTTTTAAATATCATGGTATTAGTTGTAAATTTTCTAACAAATGTATTATAAAAGTTTATGAAAAGGTAAATCTTCTTGAACAATCTCTATACTTAAGCTCGATGCTCAAACTAGTCTCAATATACCAATTCAAAAACATCAAATAAGAAAGTAATTGAGGCAAAAAAGAAATAAATAAATAACTCCCCCAAAACCAATCCTATAACCGACACCAAAACAAACCTACCAGCCATCACCACCACTAAAATGCCAGCAGCCACCCTTACAGCTGACCTTACTCCCAAACTCACAGCTGACCTCGCAGCCAACCTACCACCCATTGCAACCATTGGCCCACCAATAGTCACTGCTCTATCATAACATAATTGAGAGTTTGGTGGTTGGGGAGGAAAGGATGGAGGAGCTATTATTGATTTCTCATGTAAGTGTACCTATCATTAACAAGTAATATAATAATAAAAAAAATTCGTTTTCATGGAGAATTGAATTAATTCCTAATTGCTAACTATTAAAATTATAACACCTTAATCTTATCCAAAGAATTAAATTTAAAATTATTAAAAAGAAAAATTAAACTAATAAAGTGAAAATAAAATTATGTAGTAAATTTATTTTATAAAACTCACTTAACTACCAGACCTAAGATTCTGATATCCCTCAATACTTCATCTGATTATTATCTCTCTATCTTAACTTAGTTTAATGGATTAAGTTTCTAACTTAGAGTCTTAAATTATCTACAAGTCTCTGTCGAGTTTCTCATAAAAATACTTCTCTCAATTAATTTACTAAATGTTTATACAAATTATATTAAAGAAAAATTTATTAAGTTTGTACTTTAATTAGGCTACGTATGGCTTATACGTATATGTCTAACCTATATGCAAATCAAATCACCTAATCAACTAAGTGCAGTTGAACATATTTTATTTAAGGTCTATCTAAATCTCCTTCGTTAAGGTTTAACCTAAGTTTTCAATTCAATCTAATTAGTGGCCAATCAACTAGAAGCATTAAGATCAAAATAAAATAAACAACTTACATCTATCAAGCATAAGTAAAAGAAAGATAAATAATTTAGACTACATATTGAGTTCAATCACAATCTTAGATTAACAATTTAATTCCTCATCAAGTCACACATCATCAAATAAAGTTTAAACATTGAAACTAAATCAAGAAAAATAAAGAATAAAGAAACTCTAAGAGTGAAACTCTTGATTTCCAAATCTTCTTCAATCCTTCAATTTCTTTTCAGCTCTAGTGAGACCTTTTTTTTAACAATTTTGTGGCTTAAATCTCAATTGTCAATCTAGTGTTTTTTTTATAAATCCTCTGAAATGTTGTTTTTATAAGCTTTGAAGTTAGGCCAAGTTGGGTGAAGAAAGAAGTCAATTTCAGTTAGGATTTCCTCATCAGACTATGTGGGTCGCAACCTTACCCAATTAGTTAACAAAAATCATAATTGCTCTAGGACTGCTGCAATACATCAACTTCAAAAAGATTTTTAACCATCTTTCAAACCGAACTGGGTGAAATGATAAACATAAAAGTTGTATATTTTTTTCTTGTATTTCCAATGGTCTAAAAATCATCTCATTTTGAGCTTGTAAAAATAGTTATGACCGAAATTCCGACACATGTGTAGTGGAAGTTTGCACCTTGAAATTGCTCTACTTCTTTCACTAAAATTCTTCTTCCATCAAACATCTACAAAAGTATAAATAAATCAATAACAACCTATCTTAACCACATTAACCCTAAATTAATTATAAAATGAACTAAGATTAAATTGACTCACCTAAATTAACTAATTTAAAATAATTAAATAAAACTTACAAATTTTTATACATTAGTACAAGAACTAAGCTAAATTACTATCAAAATTAAGCTCAAATAACTCTATAATATAGAGTTATTAGGAGCCAAACAGAATAGAAAAAAGAAATTAGAAACCACTTTATGAACTTGTACAGTAGAGGACAGATTCTTGAGGTTGTGGGTATTGATTGGCTGTTTAAGAGGTTGAGTGAAGCTTCCAAAACTTGGTTGGAATTGCCATTCTCGAAGGGTGAGGTGTGGGACACCATTAGGGGATGTAACGGCAATAAGGCCCTGAGCCCTAATGGTTTCAACTTGGAGTTTTTAAAGAGTTAGTGCGAGGTGGTGAAAGGCAAGGTTATGAAGTTCTTGGAGGAGTTTTATCTTAGTGTAAAATTGACCAAAGGAGTGAATGTCTCCTTTATTAAACCTATTCCTAAGTGTGCAAATCGATCAAGGCTTAATGAGTTTAGACTTATTTGCTTGGTAGGGTGTTTCTACAAAATTGCTACAAAACTCTTGGCAAATAAACTTAAAACAGTTATAGGAAAGGTTATTGGGGTTTATTAGTTTACTATGGTTTGGGGCCAATAGCTTATGGACTACTTCTTGATTGTTAATGAGGTTGTTAAACTACTCAAGAAAGATAGAGAGAGGGGTCTTCTTCTCAAAGTTGATTTTGAGAAAGCTTAGTATAGTGTTGACTGGAAATTTTTAGATTTTGCAGTGGAAAAGTTAAGATTTGGAAGAAAATAGAGAAAATATGTGCAAGAATGTACATCCACGGCCACTGTTTTTGTTTTAGTGAATGGAGTCTCAATTGAGCCTCTTAGGTTAAAGAGAGGATTACGCCAAGGATGCCATCTTTCCCCCTTCCTCTTTAACATGGTGGTTGACATTTTGAGCATTTTAATGCATAAGGTAGAGGAAATAGGGCTGTGTAGTGGGATTCCTATAAGCAGGGATGTGTTGGCTATTTCTCACTTGTAGTATGTCGATAACACTCTCATATATGTAAACCAGAGATAGAAGAGCTTCTCAATGTTAAGAGAATTCTCAAGTATTTTCAAGTTATCTCAAGGTAGAAAATCAACTTTCAGAAGAACAGTTTAATTGGTGTGGGTGTGGAGAGGAGTGCTTTGGAAAGTGCGGTAGCCAGCTTTGATTGTAAGGCGGGGGAATTGCCCATTATGTATCTTGGGCTTTTACTTGCTGCTACCCAACATTCGTGCAGGGTATAGAAACCAATTGTTGATAAATTTGAGGCTAAATTGACGGGATGGAAAGTAAAAGTGTTATCTTTGGGAAGAAAGATCACTTTGCTTTGGTCAGTCCTATCTAGTCTCCCCATCTTTTGTATGTCTCTTTTTAAAAAGCCTAGCATCGTGAAAAAGGAATTGGACAAGATTCAAGAGAGATTTTTGTGGTGTGGGACGAAAGCCAAAGGAAAAATAAATTATGTTGATTGAGATACTACATGTAATTTTAAAGAGAATAAAGGAG
This sequence comes from Theobroma umbraticum, assembly GCF_002168275.2. Taxonomy (NCBI): domain Eukaryota; kingdom Viridiplantae; phylum Streptophyta; class Magnoliopsida; order Malvales; family Malvaceae; genus Theobroma; species Theobroma umbraticum. Next base: position 3,506,538 of record NW_018397272.1, on the reverse strand, counting down.
TCGAATTAGTGAATCTTGAGGTGAAAAACTGAGCTTTCTTTAATAATTGGATTTGGAGATTTGGTACGGAGAAGAGCAACTTGTGGAGGAAGGTGTTTGTGAGTAAAAATGAAGTTGACTATTGTAACCTGCTCTTCGTGGACCATAGTAGTAGGATCTGCTCTAAAATTTGGTCGAATGTCACTAACCTCCTTTCCTTGACTAACAATTATTTTCTGCAGGCAACGGTAAATGTTAGCTGTGCGGTGGGCAAAGGTGACAACACTTTTTTTTTTGGACCAACAATTGGGTGGATGGTAGATGTCTCCAACAGATGGTGCTAAGAATGTCCGCCATTGTTGATAATAAGGCCAGTATAATCTTTGAGTATGGGCGATGGCATAAGGTAGACTAGTTGTGGGATATTGACTTTCGACGTGAATTCTTTGTCTGGGAAAATGATCAATGGTTATTTTTAAAGGAAACTCTAGGGAAGTATCATCTAAGTAGACATTTGGAAGGCAAATTGGTGGGGAAACCAATAGCCAGTGGTGAGTACAACTCAAAGTCCCTCTATAAACTTGTTATAAATTATTGAAAGCATGGGTGTGGAGTTTGGAAGCTGGTTTGGAAACTAGTTTGGGCTAATTTGGCTCTATTAAGAGTGGAAGCATTTTGTTGGCAGTTGTTTCAAGGTTGTGTTGTCAATGGCAAGTTAGTGCATAGAGGTTTGTTATGTAACAGCTCAGCACAAAGCTAAATTCGTTGCAAAGAGTTGAAAGCAGTTCAACACTAATTCATTTCTTGTGACAGCATTTGGTGTATTTGGTATAGTTGGTGTAGACTTTGGGAAGTGCAATGGACTATACTGGTGAATATGAAAAAACTTTTTTATTCTTGGTATGAGTATTAGAATAATGGAAGAAACGTTAGTCTAGAGAAGATGAGTTTCTTTGCGATTGTTTGCTCGGTTTGGCTATTTAGGAATGAGATGGTTTTTTGGGGTAAATGTTAGGATATGCGATAGCTTCTTGACATCATAAAGTTAAGAGTCGTAACTGAGGCCAATGCAATGGGGCTGAATATGCATGCTTCGATTTTAGATATGTTTAATTTCCTGAACATTATGGGCACTGTTAACTCAGGGAAAAAAGGAAGGCAAGGGGTGGAATGGGCAAGGCCAAGTGAAGGTCAACTCAAATTTAACGTGGATGGGGCTACCAAAGGCAATCTTGGGGAGGCAAGGATCGAGGGAGTTCTTAGGGATTCAAATAGTGAGGCCAAGATTTTATTCGTTAAGTTTATTAGGTCTATTGATCGAGAACAACCGAGTTAATGGCTATTAAAGAGGCGCTTCTGATTTTGTTAACCTCTAGATGGAATCTCACTTACAGCCTTGTCATCGAAAGTGACTCCATCAACACTGTTAAATCGTGCAAACAACCCCAAGCAGCCCCATGGCATATGAGGAATACTATCTTCTATTTGGAAATGTTGGGAAGACAAATTTATAACTGGAATATCAACCATATTTATAAAGAGGCAAATGATCTTATGGATAGGCTTGCCAAAGCTGGGTTGAAAGAGGGGAGATTTTTTTGTCCTTGATTGGCTCATGTTTGTTGTCTTCTCTTTATCTGATGGTTGTGTGAGTGAGGATCCTTTTTTCCCTAATGCTTTTTGATAAACATTTTATTAATTATCTTATTTTCTGTATATTTTTAATATAGTTAATTATATTATTGCAAATTACAAAACTTAAAAAAATTAAAAACCTAAAATAAGGGATCTGCTAGCTTTACCCTCGAGCGGCCTTGTAGACCCCATACTAAGAGAATTGAGACCTCTACATGACTACATGGCAGCACCACAAGAGATCACCGTAGTAAATTTAAGGAGGATAAGTTGCTAATTTGCCTAGCCAGCTCCAGGTCTGGCAATGACCAACAGCCCATTCCCTCCACCCCTCTCTCTTTCTTCTCTTTCTCCTCGATGTTTCTTCCTTTCTCTCTCTCCTTTTCTTTTTCTACCCAAGCAATAGATCTGATTAATTGGCGCCAATGGCATCAAATGATGAGCCTAACACTAGTGGTGTGTGCGTGCGTGCCGAGCTGTCTTACATTTTCCCGTCTAGTGCTAGATAAGTTCTTACACCACTTAATTATGCTGGCATTGACCTCTTCCCTCCCTTTTTCTCACCAATGCCTCTCTCTTCTTTGGTCTTCACATTGTTTTATTACCAGACAATTTAAGCTGCAATATTTTTATCAAATTTTCTCGTTGTAATTTTTCATTGACAAAATTTTAACCATACTTCTTAACTATTAAGTTAGTACCAAATAAAATATCATGCTTCAACCTACTTTCACCACCACTAAATCCCACGATCTTAGTGGAGAAAGATATTTTATTCTTTTATCAAATAAAATGATTTCATTCTTCCACTCATATTTAGAGATCAAAACCTTTCTAGATGTCCTAGTCAACGACTGCGTCCTGTTTATCATTGCCTGCTAGTTGATATCATCATTTCCCCATTTTTCAATTCCTCATCATGGTCATCATCTTTTCATCACGGTGATGAAAATGAAATATAATTCCAATTTTCTTGACAAGTTACGAACACAATATTCCAATTCATATCGATTTATTGAGCTTGATATTGCAATGGAATTAGAAAAAAAAAACTATGATCTGAAGTATCTGTAGCTTAATATTTATAGTCACAATTATATATTTTTCTCACTTAAAAGTTAAATGTTTTAAATTTTTTTCACCATATATATTGTTGCGATTAAATTCATAATTTCAGACAATCCAAACTAGCAGTTAGCTTTCACTACAATATTAATGGACTTGAAGGCCAATTTTCTAAAAATATTCTCTTAGTTAAACATTTGTTTCCACACGCTCTTTCTCTCACTTTGTTTGTTTTTTTAATTTTTTTTCAATGAATATCATCCATTATTTTTTTTATATATCAAAAAGAGCATTTTACTCGCATTCAAAAATTTTATTCAAATCTCTTCATATTTTTATTACTTGACTCAAAATTAATAAAAGAGATAATAATAATAATAATTTTAAATATATAATTATTATTTTATTTTTTAAAAAAGATTATATTAGTAATTTTAAATTAATAAAAAATATATAATAATAATTTTTAAAATTAATAAAAGTTAAAATTGTTATTTTAATAGTACCATGTAATCAAACAAAAACAGTTAACTAATAGTTAAATTTATGTGTTTCGCAGAAGAAATTTTTTTAAAATCAAGTGTCCATTTCAAAACTAATAAATTCACTTAAAATTTCAATTAAAACTTAAAAGGTAAAAACGTTTTATCCTAAAATTTTTATTCAAATATCTTTTTCTTTTTATTACTTGTGCTAAATCCACGTGACCATCAATCGACATGTTTGAAGTTATATAAATAACTTTTATATACACACGTTACCGGGGAGATGATCATATCCTTGGTCTTAAATTTTTCTAGTGCAATTTGTTTCATTCCGTAAATTATATCTAAATATAAGGAGTAACGATTGAGTAAAATATATAATTTAAATTATTTTTTAGCACAGTTAGTAAGTATAGTTACAAGCAAGATGCGAATCTTTTGATGTTGATCATTGCCACCAGCACTACTACCAACCCCGCGCCCTGAGCACCATAAATTTTCTCAATTTTCCCCATCGTCGAACCATACCGTCGAAAGAGTTGGCTGAAGAGAGAAAGAAAGAAAAAAATTATGTATGGAAAAAATATCGGGAAAGGGTCTAACTCTCGGAGCTGTGATTACGCTAATGATTCTTCTGGACGTGAGCCAAATTGGAGCAACGGGTGCTTCACTGACGGAGTTTAATGGCGGTGGCCGCTTTGCCACCATCGCTGCAAACATGGAGTTGGAATTCTTGATGGACTCTGAAATCGGAAGAATGCTTGCCAGTGAAAACCAATATGTAACTGAAAGTACCAAGGACCGTAATAATCCTGCTGCGAACTGCGGGAGGGGAAAACCCTATAGGAGTTGCACCCCACCTGTAAACAAAGATCAGAATGTGCAGGAAAAATGCTCTACGTACAAGAGAGGATGCCCAACTCCTCCTGAATAATTTTCCTTTTTCTCTAACCTAATGAGGTTTTGTGCCTCCTACATGTGTTTAGTTTTGATCTGCTTTGTGTTCAATTTTGTTGGATATTATGTATTTACAATCGGGAAAGAATATTATTATTTTATAACTAATAGAGGAATTTATAAAAGCAAATGACATTTGGATGTGAATTTGGAAAGCTAACTTGATTAATTAGGTGTAACTGATGGTGGAGTTTATAGCTGAAAGATTGACTTTTCTCTTTATAATGAACCATTATTTGTTGTAATTTGTGTTTGTGCATTTTCAAAATAAAATGTTGTTTCACAAAATGGAAAGTTATATTAGTTCAAAGTTATGTCACATAGAATAATATAGTGTGACTATTGGATTGTAAGTGAGTTTTTTTATGTAAATGGTTATATTTCTTGGTAAAGTGACATATTAGAAAAACACCTTTAAATTCAAAAGTTATGTGATAATTAGAAAAATATCATGTCTCAAAAGTTTGGATATGAAAAGTTATTTTTTCACATTGTATTTAAAAAATTATGTTTTATGAAATTAATGATTATCTTTTCATAAGGTAATTATTAAAATAATACTTTTAATCAAAGATTGCATCTTACAAAATTTATAAGTACTTTTAAGACAAAGAGGTGTCTTCATAAAAAGATTATGTGATTGAAAAGAGATACTTGCAAACGTATATAAAGAACTTATTACCAACTGTTTTGACATACTAAAAGCAAATAAGACAAGTACCAAAATGTCAAGAGATAAAAGTGTTATGTCCTAGAAATAAATATAAACACTTGAGTTCTCATCATCTATAAAAGGAATCCAAATTCTTTATAATCTACTTACAGCAAAAAATAGGCTTTAAGGTCAAACAACTTTACAAACTTTCAGATATATCAAACGGTCTACGTTTGTAAAGTGTAAAGATGAAGTTAGACGTTAGCTTTATTATATCCTCAAAGCTATTTACAAAAATCACTTTTTGCATACCAAGTGATGAAGGTGAAATAAGTCTTCAAGATAGCGTCTATTAAAAGGCTTTCTTTGAAATCAATTTTACCAATTCTTTGAATTCCATCTAAACCTCATTTTCACCAATAATTTGAACACTTTAATTGACATAAGATAATAAGCAAACAGTGGTTAGCCATGTTAATTAACATACGTACTTATATCTTTATTTATATCATAGTTTTGTTGTTCTCATATTTGTTCATGGAAAATAATAGCATGCCATTGTCAGACTAAGGTTAATCACAAGAATGAAATAAAAACAAGATAGGGGAAACCATGTTAAAATACAAGTTCGTTCAATTCACTTAATCATCTTAATTTTCTACCTAATATAGAATCAAATTTTCTTAAAATTCTTATTTCAATTATACACAGTATATGTTCAGTGATTAAATTAAATAGGTATATGATTAGTCAACTTACCAATTCTCTACTCATGGATTTGTTGCACTTCATAGACGGCTAATAGAATAGCTCCTTAGCTTGCTGCTATGTTAAATTGGGAATGAATTCCCTTTACATGTTTCTGCAAAATGGTGGAGCCATCTGCTACACGCATCTTGGACCTCAAAAACCGAAAGCTTTGTCGAGATAGAGGTTTTGTGAGGCTATCGACTAATTGATCATATGGGAATGTATGACGTCTTTAAGACACTTGAATTGGCATATTCTCTATGAAAATGATAGTCTAGTGCAAGAATGAAAGTAAAAGATAGGGATGGCGCTGAGATAAGTTGCACCAATGTTGTCATAATGAAGGATTGGTGTGGATGAGGATGAAATCTTTAACTCGTCAGGAGATTCTTAAGCTAGATTAACTCAGAGGTTGTGTTGGCAATGGCTCTATATTTTTCCTTGGTTGATGACCTAGCAACAATTCTCTATTTAAAGGGCTTAGATGGGATTATTTCCTACATAAATTACATATGTAGAAGTTGGACTTGTACCATCTAAGTTTCTTATCCAATCTGAAATGTTGACAGTTGAAGTGAGGTAGATTTCTTTAGGCATAGACCATGATGTAAAATACCTTTAAGTATATGAGAATTCTTTTCAAGCTTGACCAGTGTGCTTGGCGGGGACAATGCGTAAATTAAGAGAATTTGTTGATAGAATGTGCAATGTTAGGTAAGGAAAGATATTGCAGAGAGTTGATGAGTTGTTTGTAGATTTTAAAATCAGCAAGACTTGAGCCATCTTTGAGTTGAAGTTTAATATCGGTGGCCATTGATGTTGCTTAGCATTGGACATGTCAAACTTCTCTAGGATGTCTCTAATGTATTTGTGCTAAGATAAAAACAACCCTTTGAAGTTGAAATCACTTGAACATCGAGAAAGAAGTTGAAGTTGCCAAGGTCCTTCAAGTACAATATATTAACTAGCTACTGTAAGAAGATGTTTAAGGTTACATGTTGTTGCTTGTGAACAATAAATCATGAACATAGAAAAGAAAATAGATTAGAATATATTCTTCAGCAAAAATGAAGAAAGACGCGTTTAAGACTGAATGGTGAAAATAATAAAACATAGAAAAATTTAGTTCTTGATACCATGCTCTAGGTGTCTATTTCAGTCCACAAATGGCTTTGCTTAGTTTATAAATATGCAATGGCTTGTCTTTGTCAACAAAACTAGAAGGTTGAGCTATATAAACTTCATCATAATAAGGTTCCCTAAAAAGATGCATCGTTACATCAAGTTGTTTTACGGGCCAACTAGAAGCTATTGCAATGCAAAAGACCATTTTAATGGTTAGAGGCTTGACAATTGGATTGAATGTGTCTTTATAATTAATCTCAAGCCTTTGACGAAATCCTTACGCTACTAGGCAAGCCTTGTACTTGTTAATGAAGTCATTTGACTTTCTTATTATCCTATATAACCACTTACAACATTCTTATTGGAGGTATATGGTACAAGTGTTAATGTGTTATTTTTAACAGGAGCATTAAACTCATCTGCCATTGCATTTCTCTAGTTATAGCATGTTTGGTTGGGGAAATGGCTAAGCCATTCCCCCTTTATTCCCAATGAATTTTGGTTTCTTTATTTGGTTGTGAAATAGTCTTAAGCCATTTCATAGGAATGGCTATTCTCCAAAATCCTTTAAAATTAAGGAATAGCTAATACCACCTTTCTCCATGGTATTAACTATTTCATGGTTGAGGAATAAACTCAAAAAATGATAAAGATCAAAATACCACTTACAAGTTTAAAAAATTACAACTTTTACGAGGAGGTTGGGAAAAAGGAAAGGAAAGCCGCTGGAAAATTTGCCAAAACTAGAGAGCCACCCATGGAAACTAAGACATCATGGTACACTTTCTAAGGGATTTAAGTGGTCAAGAATAGGTAGGGATTTCGAAAATTTAGATTGATATCAGAGTGGATGGGTTGAGCTTGATATTTCTTTTGTGGCAGCACAGTAAATATAGGAAATGGTGCATGTAAAGTCTGAGAAATTATTAGTGCGATTGGACGTACTTAAGGATCATTGAGCTATATAAGAAAAAGAGAATAAGATTTTGAGTGGTATTAAAGGTAAGCTCCACATACATGAGCATGAATATGTTTAATATACTTTCCCTTAATTGAGTAGAATTTAATAATTGTGTATAGATTTCAAAGGAAGATGTGAATTGAATTTTAAGCATTCATAGATGCTACCTATATCGAGCATTTAATGTCATGTACAAGTTGCTAGACACAAATAACTCGAGACCTAGCACTAAAATTTTGGTTGAGATAATTAATTCTTGATGGTAAGAATGGTAAGTAAAATATGAGATTAAAGTTATGAATCTATTTGTTGGCAGCATGTGTAAAGTAGGATGGCATGGTAATTTATTAAATGCTTTTGGGATATAATTGTTGCCAGGAGGTTTGATAAAGAGAAGGAATGTTGCTGTGAGCAGAAATTTAAAGAAATAAAGAGCATATATTGCAAATAATATTGTTAGGCTAATCATATGAAGGAGTTGATATTGGTGAGAATTCCCACAAAAAGAAGTGAGTACGAGGTACCTATTTCAAAATATTCCTTATTATATAATATAGATATATATGCTACATGTGATTTATTTATGTAATGCCATTATGGAAAGTATGAACTGGTAGGAATTCATAGGTGGATTATAAATGAAAATGTTTTTTTAGAAATCTGTTTCGATTGTACATATTATTTATATATAAGTAGAGTGCTTCGGCAAACTAGGAAACAAGCCCTCCATAAATGTTTTGTTTCTAATTATGCCTTGCAAGGTTGTGTGAGTTGTATAATTAGTCACATACTGTTTTAATGCCATGCATCAGTTGTGAAACTAAGATTATAAATAGTTTTGTATCTTTACTTCAAAAAGCTTATGAATTAATTATTTTGAAACCCTTGCACTGTTTTGGAAATTGTGGTTTTGTTAAATTGAGACGTTGGAGAGTAGGTACTGTTGTCATACTAGACTTTGTGTGACTTTTGTATACAAGCGATATCTAGCTAGAGACTATTTGGAGAAGCCGATGGGCTTGTATTTTCATGGTAAGGCCAATAGATTGTTTATACATGGTTAGGACCACGGTTTTTGAGCATGCTGCTCTTTTATTGGCCACCTTGATATATGGTACATCATTGGCAAGGGAAGTAAGGCAAACAGGCCCTCCAAATATTAGGGCCCACGGATTAATAACCTACTTGAGAACAACTTATGCATATAAATTAAAAACTAATTGTTGGCATGGTTTTATACATTTATCTTTCGCAGCTCACTTAAATGGAAGATTTTGTGTAAGAATACTTTTCAGCATGAGTACATTATAATGTGGAGGTGTCCTAAACTGTTTCACATGTGTTACGTTTAATGGGAGTTTACATATTAGTAATTGGCCTTATTATAAATGTAAAAATACATCTAATGCTTTCTTTAATAAATAATCCAATGCATTAGATGCATCTAATGCATTACATTTAATGGGAGTTTGCATATTACCTATCAGCTTACGTTACTATTTATAATTTTCAGTACATGAACATATTCGTACATTTTCTAGTTACTTGCATAAGCTCCTAAATTGGACCTCAAGTTTTCACGTTATTGTACCTATGCACATACCTTGTGGCATAATTAAATTCATCCTCATGCAGCAGGTCAAACTAACACATCATTTCTATGTCCTTTAACACACTCCCAAAATAGTTAAACATATCCTATAATTCCCAATAAGTCATCTCAAAGTTCACAGTTATCGTCATAAAGTTTTTTTATATTATTATTATTTATGTTTTTCAATTATATTCTATTTGCTCATATATTTTAAGTTTTTATAGATTTTCTTTTTTAAATTTATACGAATCATCAACCATATTTTTTTTTATTAAATAGGTTATATCTCTTATTTGTCATGATTTTTTTTCTATTATGTGGATTTTATTTTTAACGATTTTAATTTTTAAAAATTAAAAAATTATTGTGTATGTAATTTTCAAATATAAATTCTAGTGTTGCATTATTGGTTATTGTTTAAAATTTCACTAATATATTATTTTTTATTAATCCTAATTATATAAGAAAAAATTATCTTGAGTATATGTTTTTAATGTGCTTTATATTTTATATTTAGTTGAAAGGAAATTATCTTGAATATAAGAAGAAATTATTAATTATGTATATCGTATTTACTATTTCTATTTTATGCATTATAGTTTAATATTTGGTTTTATAAACTTAAATATAATAAAATAAAAATATTGATGTGGACTACATTAATTTTTTAGTTGATTATATTGAGAAAGACAAGATTTCGAAACAAAATAAATGATAAGTTTCTTACAAATAATTTAATGGTTCATATTAAAAAATATATTGCCATCATCAAACAAAACTTTTCTAAAGCATTATTATAAATTTTTTTCTTTTTGTTTTTTTTTATTTACATGTTATATAAAATTATTGTCTATTATAAATCTTTTGATTATTAATGGTTAAGTTCAATATATTATTTTTAAAATTTTTAACTTTATTCTTCTTAACCTTTGACCCCCCAATAAAAATTAATTAACTCCGCCCCTGCCCTACTGGTGTTTGATAGTCCGATTGGTGAAAATCCCTTGCTCGAACTCACCTAACAGGCGGTCACCCAGCGATCATAAAACCTACTGATAGTAACTTTCTTTACCATTTCTGAATTTATCAACCTTCTAAACTCTTCTCGTGAAGTTTTCATGTGTAGAACATTTCTTTAAAAGGTAAATTCCACCTACACTCTTGTGGTATGGTTTTCTTTCATAAAACATTATGAGCTTATTTTTTATTACATATAAAACTTGATAGTTTAGCTTTATTCTCAAAACCAGTAAAGATGTTACAGTTTCAGTTAATTTTTTATAATCAGACAATAATAATTTTTGTTTTAATTTTTTTTTATATTTTATATTTATTTTTTTTAAAAAAAAGCACTTTGTAAAGTTTTTTTTTTTGAAAAATAGATTTAACATAAAGGATAATGTCTATTCAAGGGAACAAAGAAATTTTAGACATCTATACCCAGCAAATAAAGAGCATACAAGCCTAAAATTCCTACAATAGACAAGAACCAAACCAAAAAGAGTAAAATACTCTCAACCTCTCTAATTTTTAGTTATAATTCCAATCGTGTCCATTAATTTTCTAAATGGATACTCTATCTTAAAAAAACTATGTTTAGCTAAATATATAGGTCCAGCCGTTAATTAACCGTGTTTTCGTTAGTTTGATAATATGATAATATTGAAATAATAATTTTATCCTTTATTAATTTTAAAAATTACTATTATATAAATTTTTTTTTTGCAAAAAACAAATTCAAGTGCTACCCTTTTCTAGGGACCACGGATCAGTGCTCCCTTATTTGGGGAGCACTGATCTCCCTTGGGAGCACTAATCTAGTGCTCCCAAGGGTGCTCCCCTTCTCTAAGGAGCACCAAATCCGTGCTCCCTTCTCTTAGTGAGCATCTGTTGTGGGGTGATCAACCAGCCACATTGTCTAAGAGAAAAAAAAAAGATATTTTAATCATCTCATATTTTTTGTTAACGATATGCACACTTTTAGAATGAAATGTTCATTTTGAAAATTAAGAAACCCATCTAAAATTATACCTAAAAACTAAAGAGGCGACAATATTTTACCCAACCAAACAACATTAGCGGACACTCAACTCTAGGGTCACTAAATAGAGCAACGAAACCCCTGCAGCCTAGCCTGTCACAAGCACTTTGTAAAGTTATTATATTTTAAAATTGACGCGCATCTACACTTGCTTGTTGAGTTTTTGTTTTTTAAACTGCAGCCACTATATGCTAGTATAAAGTATAATAGTCCTAATAAAATTCAGTTTTTATTGATCTTGGACTTCTATGAATTTGCTTCCTATTACGTTTGATGGAATCATGGTCGTACTAAAAAAATGATCTTTAGTCAATACCAATGTTATCACTTGATATATAAAGAGTAATGACTCTTAATAAATTATTTAAGAATGAAAATGAAATCTTTGATGAATTATTACTGTCATGTTTCTTTTCTCATTGCTTTAATCACCTACTCCCGTGCACTAATGGCCATTATCTGAGTGGAGAAACATTCAATTGGCTTGCTGAACAAAGAGCCTTCACTAAAATACATACACACGTAAAAGTCTTACCCCTTTCATTTCCTACTGTCCAACCAAATGACTCAAATTGGGCATCGTTATTGACCATCAATTCTTAAGAACCCATCTCTTGTGGGGAAATTTGGTCAACACTGGAGGCAGAGCAGCTTCCCTCACTGGATTCAAAAAATTAAATAGAAGTATTATTAACAGTCCAAAAAGTTTAGTGAATGGATCATTGAGCAAGATGATGGACTAATGGAGTTCAAAATGTAAATGTAAAATAATTCTTTGTTTGTTAATAACTTCTTTTGACATGGGTTTGGAAGTTTGAAATTATAAGAAAGTAAAAAAGTTGAAACAAAGTGCCTTTTTACACTACTGCTGAATCTTATATATATATATATATATATATATATATATATATATATATATATTATAAGGGAACAAAAAAAGAAACGAAAAGACTACAAGATTAATGATAGGAAAAAGAAAATATAAACTATAGAAATTGGTTATCATTTATCAAATGTAAATAGTGGAATATGAGTAATTATTTGCGAAGATAAAACTCAAGCTAAAATTTTCTCGGATCCTCTTCAATCTTGATATGTGGTTCTTTTTTCTTTGCAAGTATGAACATTTGACTATATAAATAACTCTAAAAGATAATGCTTAAGTCTATATCTTTTGCCTATACATTTGGAAATCAACTTAACCGAAAAACTCAATTAAATTAAGGTTAATTAGAAGGGTGAACTTGCTACTTGTCAAACATTTGAGATAGGGACAAGGTAGCATAACTTGGAGGCAGAAAAATTAATTGTCTTTCTGTTCACACCAACCCCATCCACTGCCAATTTTTTCCATATAAGAGCTTTGCACATTGGAATTGAGCTTGACTATGTGAAAGAATTGGCAGTAAATTAAAATTACAGTATCAAAATAACATGGTTGTTTCAATGCGGAAGGCTTTCTCTCTTGGAATCCTATTAATTGTTGGAAAATAGTGTATTTCATAAGGTTCAAACATCCCACATTATCAAGATACATGAAAGGTGAATGCTTGGTACATAAAAACCTACTATGGGCTTGTTGCAAGCAAGGGAAATGGAGTGAGCTCATGCGCACACAAGATTGGGCTAAATCTTGAAAAATTTCAAATTTTTCCCCCTGCGCATGAATATACACGTGAGCTATGCCAAGTGAATTTTTGTACCTTGGCCTTAAATTTTTTTTTTTTTGGCCTTTGATTGAATTAGAGTTAAACTCTACCATGCTTACCTAGCTCTCCAGGTTTTGCTCCAACATCTAACATCTATCTGACTGGTTGCAACATATGCTTGACTCGGTATACATGCTGACTAGGTTTTTCTCTAAATCCTTGAGACTTTTTCTCAACTCCTTAATTTGGTGCAGCGTTCACCTTATTTGGTGCAACGCTCACTTCATTCCCTACCTATAAATACAGCCTCACACCCCCACCACAACACTCACCAAAGCTTCTCATCTTCTAAGCCTTCTTTGTTTATTTTCTCTACTTCTTTTCTTTCCTTGTTGGGTTCTTTCTCTCTACTGTTCCTACCATCCCTTATTAGTTTGTGCAAACTATAAGGAAGGGTCTATTGTATTTTGGAGGATAACCGCTATAGTTCTTTTGTATCAAGTTTTACACTCCGCAAGGGCAAAAATTATCCTTAAGGACAATGATACCACACCTCAGACTTTTACTGTTTTTACTTGTTTTATTTTATATTCTTTGTTTTCCATAATTTTTTCTATCATTCTTACAGATAATGTATTCCCACATTGATAATGCTACTACCATAATTCCTACTGTTACCTCTGTCCTAACCGCCACCACCACTGTCAATGGTTTCGCCATGGCTCCCACTACATTAACTGTTCCTCTTATGCCTTTGGTTTCATATGCCAAACCATTTCCAAATATTTCCAAAATATAAGTCTTTGATGGCAGAAACTTCAAAAGGTGGCAAAAAAGGATCTTTTCAATCCTTGATGTTCATGAGGTGGCTTTTGCACTAATTGATTTCAAGCCAGATGATCTCAAGATGCTGTGATCGTGGATTCACACAAATTAGGTATGTAGGCATACAATCATTAGCACACTTTCTAATGAGTTGTTTGATGTATACAATTCTTACAAAGAAGTAAAGCAAATATGGAAGTCAATGATAGCCAAATACACTACTCAAGACGTTGGGAAACATAAGTTCATGATTGGTAACTTCTATCACTGGAAGATTATAGATGACAAAGACATCAAGAGTTAGATCAATGAATACCACAAGCTAGTCGACGATTTGAAGGCTGAAAAAATCAACTTGTAAAAAAATTTCATTCTTGGATTGCTGATTGAGAAGCTGCCAGAATCTTAGAATATATACAAACAACAACTAAAGCACAAGGAAAAGTAGTTGTCACTTCCAAATTTGATTGTGCGCATTATCATTGAAGACACAACTTGAAGGGAGATTAAAGCCTCTAAAGCTAAAGAAGTTACAACTAAAGCCAATCTGGTACAAGGCAGAACTTAGCGTCAACAAAGATACCCTTACAAACCTAATCATAAACCTGAAGCTGCTCATCCCACCTTCAAAATGAAGGGTAGTTGTTTTGTTTGTGGAAAGCTAGGGCATCATGCAGCACAATACAGAAAAAGAGCAAAGGGGAAATGACAAACCTGCTAATCCAAGAGATAACTTGGTCAAAGTAGATGAATCCAATGATGTAATTGCTGCAATCATTTCACAAGCAAATATGGTGGCTAGTGTGAAGGAATGAGTGGTAGACTCAAGTGTTACCAAGCATATTTGTGCAAGCCAAAATGCCTTTACCTCCTATACTCTAACAGGGGAAGGATAAGAGACAATATACCTTGGTGATTTTCTAACTGCTCAAGTTCTTAGTAAAGGGAAGGTCTTTCTCAAGCTCACATCTGGCAAGAACTTAGCTTTGAATGATGTTCTTCATGTTCCAAATATAAAGGCAAACCTAGTATCTATGGCCTTATTAGGCAAGGCTGGGGTGAATGTGTTATTTGAATCTGACAAGATCATGATGACAAAAATAATGTGCTTGTGGGTAAAGGTTATTGTAATTAGAGACACTTTGTACTTAATATTTCTAATGTTCTGAATGAAAATGGTAGTTCTTCCGCTTACATGATTGACTCTATTGATTTATGGCATGGTAGATTAGGACATGTTAGCATTCCCTACATTAAGAAAATGCAATCACTTTGTTTAATTTCTAATATTAAAAATAGATACTTTAATAGTGCGAGATATGTGTTGAAACGAAATCAACTAAGAAAACTTGTATTTCAGTAAATAGAGAATTTAAATTATTAAGTTTAATACATACTAACTTAAGAGATTTAAAATAAACTATGACTAAAGGTGGTAAGCAATACTATGTTACATTTATTGACGATTATTTTAGATTTACTAAAGTTTATTTACTTAGGCATAAAGATGAAGCTTGACATGTTTATTACATATAAAGCTGAGGTAGAAAATCAACTAAATGAAAAGACAAAAAGAGTTAGATCAGATAGAGGGGATGAATATATACTGATTAATGATATTTGTGAAAAAGAAGAAATAATTCATGAAATTACTCTTCCATATTCTCTTGAATCAAATGGTGTAGCTGAAAGGAAAAATAGAACATTAAAAGAAATAATGAACTCTATGTTTGTTAGTTTTAATGCACATGAAAATTTATGGGGTGAAGCTTTATTATCTACATGTCCTATTCAAAATAGAATACCTTATAAGAAAACTGGTAGGACACCTTATGAATTATGAAAAGGTTATTCTCCTAATTTAAAATATTTGAAAGTGTGGGGGTGTCTAGCTAAGGTAATGCTTCCTGAATTTAAGAAGAGAAAAATTGGTTCTAAGACATCTGATTGTATATTTATTGGTTATACTGAAGTTAGTGCTGCATATAGATTTTTTGTATTAAAAAGTGATGTTCTTGATTATAATACAATTGTTGAAACAAAGAATACTGAATTTTTTTAGCATATTTTTTCATTAAGAACTAATACAATTTCTCATGCACCCTTTAGTAAAAATGATTTTGAAATACAAAATGATGATTTGAGAAGGAGTGAAAGACCAAGGAAAGAAATTTCTTTTGGTAATGATTTTTATACTTATCTTGTAGATAATGAACCTTTAATTTATGCTGATGCAATTTCTTCTAAAGAAAGTTCACTTTGGAAAGAAGCCATACAAAATGAGATCGATTCGATTTTACAAAATCAAACTTGAGAATTAGTTGATTTACCACCTAGAGTCAAACCAATTAGTTGCAAATGGATTTTTAAAAGAAATTTTAATCTTAATGGTTCTATTGAAAAATACAAGGCTAGATTAGTTGCAAAGGGTTTTACTCAAAAACAAAATATTGACTATTTTGATACTTTTGCTCTAGTAACAAGAATTGCATCAATTAGTGTTTTATTTTCATTAGCGTCAATTTACAAACTTGTTGTTCATCAAATGGATGTAAAAATCACTTTTTTAAATGGTGATTTAGAAGAAAAAATTTATACCGCACAACCCGAGGGATGTGTTCTTCCTAGTCAAGAAAACAAAGTTTGTAAATTGATTAAATCATTATATGGCTTGAAACAAGCACCAAAACAATGGCATCATAAATTTGATCAAGTTTTTGTTAGTAATGGGTTTTCTACTGTTGGAGTTGATAAATGTGTGTGCATAAGAACTGTTGATAGTAAATGTGTGATTATTAGCTTATATGTTGA
>NW_018397272.1:3489859-3489996 GCF_002168275.2 Theobroma umbraticum | reverse complement strand
ATTTTTGGTACATGCATTGATGTGGTCAATAAAATAAAATATTTTTTAGCTTTTAAATTTGATATGAAAGATCTAGGAGAAGACAAAGTTATTTTGGGTATTAAAATCATAAAATGTGATAGTGGCTTAATGCTAAC
>NW_018397272.1:3470549-3489849 GCF_002168275.2 Theobroma umbraticum | reverse complement strand
TATATTGAGAGGCTACTTAAAAAGTTTGGACATTTCAATGTCACACATGTGAGTACTCCATATGATAGTAATATCCAATTAAAGAAAAATAGAGGTGCTAGTATAGCTTAGTCTGAGTATGCACAGATTAATAGGAGTCTGATGCAATTGATAAATTATACTTGACCAGGCATAACTATTGGTTCCAAATAAATGTGCTAGAGGAGGGGTGAATAGCACTTTTTGACTCTTACAAAATTAGACCTCTATTTGGGGGCAATTTTAACTTCAATGATGGGAAGTTAAATGCAAGATAAGGAATAATCTAACAAGGAATGAAATGAAAAATAAAACAGGGAAAACAAAACACAAAGATTTATAGTGGTTCGGTCAAAGACCTACATCCACTACCTTGATTGTTCAACTAAGGATTTTTCAAATCAAATCACTATAAAAGGTGAAATTCCAAATCTTTCACCAAGCTTTTACAATGGCTTTTCATAGGCTCAGTCACAACCTTCAACAATGGTTTTTTTCCGAGATCAACCAAAATCCAAAAACTAACTTTACTAGGCTGAGTTAGAACCTAAGCTTTCACCAAGCTTTTACAATGGCTATTCACAGGCTCAGCCACAACCTTCAATAATGGTTTTTTTTTCGGGATCAACCAAAACCCAAAAACTAACTTTTTTAGGCTGAGTTAGAACCTATACACTCAATCAAGCTAACCCAAGCTTGATTAATCCCCTTAGAGTGTCTCACACACTCTAAGCAATCAAGGAGAAGAGAAATAAAGAGGTACCAATGATCACTAACCTGATCCAGTGGTACAAGATGAAGTTCTTAACTCTGTTACAAAGATAGGAGTAAAGTGCAGAAAATATGTAGAGTGTTCTTGAGTTTTTGAGCTATTTTTGATCTTAGAAGCCTTCAAATCTTATTCTTGGTTGTTAGGAGGTGTTTTTATACTTGAAAAATTAACTTTGCTGGCAGCTGGATAGATTTTGACCGTTGGAAACAGTTTGGGAGCAATTCTGCCCGTTATTTTGTCTTTTAGTGTTAGTTCAAACCACCAGACAGAATGCTCTTAGTCGACTAATCGATATCACTTAGTCGACTAAGTCGTTTCTATCTCTAAACTCAGTTTCTGGCAATAGGCTCTGTCTTTAAGCATTTCTGGCAGTACCCTCTTGGTTGACTGACAAACTTTCTTGATCGATTGAGTCGATTCTGTTTCTGAACTTGGTTTCTGACAGAATGCTCTTAGTCAACCAACTATGTCTCTTAGTCAACTAAGTGCTCTCTGTTTCACGATTTGCTTGAACCCGCCAGCTTCTCTTTTGAGTTTACCAACTCTCTTGATTATTCAACTTAGAGGCTTCTCATTTCATTGCTCACTTATAGCTCCTTATTTTCATAAGTTTTGATATTGTCTTTTGAATGATTAACTAATTAATGGCATACATTTTTGTCCCGCACACTTAAACAATATAATTAGACACCAATGAATGGGAATATTTTGCTATCATAAAAAGCATATAGAGTCAACATTCTCTATCTCTTATTTTTTATGATGACAAAATATTCCTAGATTAATAGTGCAATGTCTATGTTCAATATGAATGCATCAAATCTTTATGCGTAATAAATTGCTCCCCCTTAGTCAATGCATCTAGTTTTTTTGACATAATATTCAATAAAACCAACACAAAGCATCACACATAAAAATTAAACATGAAGACCAATCGAACTCTATTTAACCTAGTCTTCATTCTCTTTGTTTTTATCATTAAAATTGAAATTCAAAACTCCCCCTTAATGAGTGCATCTAAATTTTCCTTTAATCCTTAGATCAAACTTTAATGAATGGGAATCATAAGCACTCATACACCTAAGTCTTACAAGCTTATAAATATAGTTCAATAACTTCAAAAGTCAAGCTTATAACTATGTAAGAACAAATGTATGGGAGTTAAATCATTTCAAGCAATTGTCAAGGATTACTCAAATAATGTTCCAGCAAATTTGATCATTTTGTCATAATCAAAACTATAATAATTTTAAAGGTAACAATAACTTATACTATGTGTAGACTGAGCAAATATACACAAAGTCCTAATAGAGATCATTGGACTGCCTTGGGTAGGGTGATGAAATATTTGAAAGGTACCATAAACTATGGTATTTTATATAATAGATTTCCTACTATATTAGAAGGATACAGTAATGCTAACTGGATCTCAGATTCAAAAGAGATGAAATCCACAAGTGGTTATGTATTCACCTTTGGTGGGGGTACTACAACTTGGAAATCAAGAAAACAAACAATAATTGCTAAATCTACAATGGAGTCAGAATTTGTAGCTTTAGAGTTGGCCAGCAATGAGGCTGAGTGGTTGAGAAACCTCTTAGCAGATATTCCATTGGGAATGCAACCAACACCTTCTGGGTCTATGCATTGTGATTGCCAAGTGGCAATAGCCATTGCAAAGAATAAAACTTTCAATAGTAAAAATAGACACATTCATTTGAGACATGATTTAGTAAAGCAGTTGCTTAGAGATGGAATTATATCCATTAATTATGTGAAGTTAGAGTTGAATTTAGCCGATATTCTGACTAAACCTTTAGGAAGAAAATTAATTAATGCTACATCGAGGGGAATGGGACTAAAGCCAAATGAGAAAATCAACAAATAATGGTAACCAAACCTATGTGATTGGAAATCTCAAGAATTAGGTTCATATGGGTAATAACAAGTTATTTAGTGATAAATTGATGCACTATTAAAATTATTGTCCCTCGTATGGTGTGTGAATAGTGTAAAACTGCAATGCAAAAGAGGTTGAGTTAAACTCTTAATGAATTCCTTATCCCTTATAGGTAGTGTATTATACTATAGTATGTACTTGATGGAATCAACCTATATAAGTGTGGAGTGGGGCTAGTCCTATGAGAATTGTGGCAAATTCTCTAGAGCATTTATGAATAACCAAGCACGCACATGGCCTATTTGCACAAAACCGCGTTGAACAGTAAAAATTGTGGGGGTGTAATGTGATTGATGAAAACTATATTTCACATAAAAAATTTTGGTTCATATAAGTTACAAACTTCACCAAAATTCTATGACTTATGTTTTCATTCTTTCTAAGGGTGGTTCATAGCTTAAAAAGCACCAATCACGATCCATTACACTCAAATGAAATTTGACCTAGCAAAACTTCTTATAAAATCTTACGAAATATGTGGGGGATTGTTGGAAAATAGTGTAGTTCATAAGATTCAAACATCCCACATTGCTAAGATACATGAAAAGTGAATGCCTTATATAGAATATACATGTGGGTTGTGTCTAAGTGAATTTTTGTACCTTGACTTTAAATTTTTTTTTTCAGCCTTTGATTAAATAAGAGTTAAACTCTACCATGCTTACCTAGCTCTCTTGGTTTTGCTCCAACAACTATCTGAGTAGCTGCAATGTATGCCTGACTCAGTATACATGTTGATCAAGTTTTTCTTTAACTCCTTGAGACTTTTTCTCAACTCCCTAATCTGGTGCAACATTCTCTTTCTTCCCTGCCTATAAATATAGCCTCACACCCCCACTCACAACACACATCAAAGCTTTTGATCTTCTAAGTCTTCTTTGCTTATTTTCTCTACTTCAATTTTTTCCTTGCTGCGTTCTTTCTCTCTGCTATTCTTGCCACTCCTTATTAGTTTGTGCAAACTATAAAGAAAGGTCTATTGAATCTTGGAGGATAATCGCTACAATTCTTTTGCATAGAATTTTACACTTCGAAGGGGTGAAAATTATCCTTAAGGACAGTGATACCACTCCTCAGACTTTTACTGTTTTTACTTGTTTTATTTTATATTCCTTGTTTTTCATAATTTTTTCTAGCATTAATCACCCTTATAATTCTACTCAACACAAGCCCATCTGGAGCAACAAGCATTTCACTATTGAAGGATTTCCATGACCTCTATGCCACCATCGCTGGCAACATGAAGTTGGAGTTCTTACATAGCTCTAATATTGGAAAGATGCTTGCTGATGATGATGAGTTCTTTGTGACTTTTGGTGCCCTTATCGCTGAAGAAGCTGCTCTAAAGTGGTAAAGGAAGATCCTATGGCAGCTACCTCCCTCCTCTAAATAACCAATACTTGTGCCAGATACATGCGGAATCTATAACTGAGTTTGATGTCCCAAGCCTAACCCATGACCATGGTTTCTCTTATGCTCTCTACCTAACTTCTTTTCGTTTTCTTGTTTTTCTTTTTGTTTAGTTCAATATGCATGTCGTATATATAGTATTAGTGCTTGGTTCATCAATCATCAAATAATTAAGTAATGTAGTATTCATCATTATGACTTTGGTTTCTTGTGGATCCCTAACTTTTCAAGCCCGAGCCACTAGCTCTAAAAAAGCTTAAAATTGTGATTTGAACGTGAGTATAAATTTTTATTAATCACATTCTATTCAACGTGGAAAGAAATATCATAATTCATCCTTAAAATCTTAAATGTTATTAAAATTAATATTTCTTTTCATCGTTAAAAGTTTGTTAGTAAATATTACTAGAGTGTCAAAAAAGTGACAGGGTCTATAACACCAATAAATTTTTATCTATTTCGACAAAATTTAACAATAGATTTTAAATAGTCAAAAACTCATTGGAACGTTCTTTGGCATGAAACATTGCATTCAGTGAGAAATTAATGATCAACAAAATTCCCAACAGATATTTTCTTCAATAAAAATCATCGATCGTTTTTAATAATATTGACAGAATTTATTTCAAAATATAAAATACCCATGGAGCTTCTCCCAGTTCCCCAATTTCTAAACTCTCTCTTTCAGCTTTTAAAATGGTATACCATCGAGGCATGGGGTAATTGGTGCCTTTATATATATATATAATCACCTTATTTTGTACGGATAATTTTAGCTATTGAAAAATATATTATTTATCTTATTAATTTGGTGTCATGTATTTTTATTTAGTTAGTTTAAAGTAAATTAAATACAATTTGATTTCAGTTTAAAATGCATGAAAATACAATAATTCACATTGGAGCCTTTCATTTGATCCAGAACTCAAAAAGCTCAATCCAAAAGAAATGTAAAAATATATATTTTTTAAAAAAAGACTATTAAAGTTTTGAGAAACTTAAGAGATTATTGAGTGTTAAAAAACAAAAAGAAAAAAGATAATCACACACAGTTTCATTAATAAGGATAACAGCTTTTATAGCCTTACAAAAGAAAATATTAAAAAATAAACTGATAAAATTAAAAGAAAATAAATAGCATTACTTAGGATTGCCACACCACTAAGTTTGTGAGTTGTCCCTTAACTTTTTTTTTAACTGCCAAAACATGGCTAACATGAAAAATCAAATAACCACCAAATAAAAGAAACTAAATAACCACAAAGTAAAAGACATGTAATTAGCACACAGCACTACTTTTCCAAATTGAAAACTGACTTTTCACATTAAGGAGTATTGCAAGTAGAGCCTAACTCCAACACACCTCTTTAGGGTCAGTTTTCAATACTGTCAATTGGGATTAGAATTTAAATCTATCCTTTAGAGTCATATGTTCCTAAATCACTCCCATGCTTATCTTTGTAAGTCTCCCATGGATAAATAATTCCATCATTGTCTTGGTCAAAAAAGGCAACATGTTGCTTACATACACTCATATCTTCCAATGCTTTGGAGCTTATTAACCTCTCGGGAATCTTGGCCATGAATAACACCTCCTCATTCACCTCATGTTCTTCAACTATTGCAACTTTTTCTTCTCCTTGATCGGCTTTGTTCTTGTAAACTTTCTCAACATGACCAAGCTGGTTACAAGACCTACATGTAACATTAGATCTGTACCAGGAAAAACGCTCAGTATTGTTGCAGTTGCATATTTTACAGTAAGAACATGGAGAGTACTGAGCCTTTTGCTTACTGTGTTTCTTATCACCATTTTTCTTCTCACTTGCACGTGCTAGTAAAGCACTTTCTATATAATCTTCCTACCTCAAAGATCTTCTTTGCTCTTGAGTTTGAAGAGCATTTACAAGCTTTGTCACAGTAAATGTGAGCATGTCCTTTGAGTCCTCCAGAGAAGATATCTTGGCCTCAAATTTCTCTAACAAGCTTACAAGGAATTTGTTGACTGTTCTTCTCTTTGGTAAATTTTCCTCAAGTAATCTCAACTAATTAACTACTTTCCTCATTTTTCATTTTGAATACTTTAAACTCTCTAAGCAGATTTAGGACTTGTATTTGACGGGCCCTATCACTAGCATGAAACTCAACCTTTAACTTGTCTCATGCTTGTTTTGCAGACTCACAATCCATTATATGAGTAAAAATCGAGTCGAAAACAGTAAAATGAATACAAGATAAAGCTTTATACCTTTTAACAATTTCTTCTCTATGCTACTTCAATTGTGTGATTGTTGGATTTGATCGCCTCATCTCAAGAGGATTCCCACCAACTTCAACAATATCCCAAAGATTGAATATACGAAGATACGTTTTCATTTTTACTGCTCATATTGGATAGTTTTCTCCTGTAAAAACAGATGGAGCGACTGCATTGAAATTTGTAAAAGTCAATTTCTTGGCATTTTGAAGATAGACAATAAAGGGTAAGGAAGAAAAACTAATAAGAATTTTTTTTATGAAGTTATTTTACACTAACACAATCCCTTAAGACAACTGCTCTGATACCATATTCAAATTTTGAGAAACTTAAAAAGATTATTGAGTGCTAAAAGACAAAATGAAAAAAGATAATCACACACAATTTTATTAATAAGGATAACAATTTTCATAGCATTACAACAAATAATGTTAAAAAATAAACTGATAAAATTTTTTAAAAAAAGTAAATAGCACTACTTGGGATTGCCACATCACTAAGTTTGTGGGTTGTCCCTTAGATTTGCTTTAACTGCCAAAAACATGGCTAACATGAAAAACCAAAAAACCATAAAATAAAATAACCACAAAATAAAAGAAACTAAATAACCACAAAGTAAAAAACATGTAACTAACACACACACTGCTTTCAAATTAAAAACTAACTTTTCACATTAAGGAGAATTGCAAGCACAGCCTAACTCCAACAAAGGCCAATCTGAAAACGGTGAACGCCCATTTTGTTCCCAAAATTATTTGAGTTCTGGAGCTGGTGAGCTCTGGATGCAGGCCCGCCAGCCGCCCAAGCGCGGCGACTTTTAGCCACCGGCGCCCAAAAGCAGAAGTCCAAATTCCCGAAAAACAATAGAACATAGGAATTTTAAATGTAGAATTTGATTAAAAAAAGTTTTAACTTGGAATTTATTTTGATAAGATTACACATATAAAAATTACAATTACAATCAAACAATTCTTCACATATATAAAATAATTATTAACTGCAAGAGATAGAAAAATTCTTAAAAATAAAATAAATTCATAAACAACCTAAAATTATTGCTTAACGCACCATCTCCGGTGCACTTACCACCACCATTATCTATGTGAGGGGGAGAACAGAAAATTTGTTACTGGTGTCCTGAACAATTGGCACTCACTTAGCTTCATAATAGACAAAATTCTCTTCCCGATCAGTTGTCCAACTGAAGGAATGATTTCCGTTTTCACTGCCAGTCAAATCCAATATCATTGTTTTGTCCATTTCTCATGAACCCATCTTAACTTTTATCTTTCCATTACATGTACGATGATAATTACGTATGATAATATAGTAAAGCGTCATAATTAATGAGATTTGCTATGGATCATATACTTGAGCAATGATTTTTAGAATAATTAAAAGTTTAAAACTCAATTGCTTTAATAAATTCATTTGAGTGAGTTTAAAAGAAAAAGAAGATTTAAATTTAAATGTCATTCTTTTCCAATAAATGTAATAACCTTAACCAAAACCTATTGGTACTGAAATCCTATAACAGAGCAACACATAATTAATCAAGATAAGAAAAAGTTGATAAACAAATTAACGAAAAAAGGGGTTAAATCCACGTGGAAAGCACTGTTAAGAGTGGAACAGGGGACAGAATTTGGTGGCAGAGGAAAATTATTCTTCTGTTCACCCCACCGACTCCAACCACTTACAAAATTTTCCCTATAAGATCTTTTCTCTAAGGGTCCAAATTCATCAATTCCATCTGTATTTGAAAGAGTTCTCAGTTTAAAATGAGACGAGCGAAAGGAAACCTGGAAGTTTCTGTTTTAAGGGCTTTCTCGCTTACTGGAATCCTAATTGAGCTTATTATTCTGCTCGATACAAGCCCATGTCGAGCAGCAGCCACTTCACTGAAGGAGTTCTGTGTCCAGAACAATGCCACCATCGCTGACAACATGAAGCTGGAGTTAATTTTCCAACACTCGGCTATTGCCAGAATGCTCGCGGATGAAATCTTTGTGTCTCTTGCTGCCCTTAATTCTAAGAAACCGGCTGTGACCTGCGGCAGGCCCGGGACTTCCTATATAAGCTGCCTCCCCCCTAGAAACACGAGTCCACCCACACAACGATGCGGAATCTATAACCGAAACTGCAAAACATAATAAATGCACAAGCATGTTGCCAATGTCAATGGTAAGGGTATATTGTATGTAGAATGCGCACTGTTTTCTTTTATTTTCTATATCAGATTTACAAAACAGTGCCCTTGAAGGTTATCAATTTGGCCTATTACTTGATGGTATATTATACACTGCACTATAAAAACAGTGTTTAACTCATTTTCGGCAGTTTAATTAGGGAGAATTGTATGTAACTTGTGAGGCATTATCCACTTTAACTTAATGAATCTTATGATTTTATTCACAAAATGTATCTCGAGTTTAAATCTTACATATATACTAGTGTATGCTAAAAAATTTTAATGTGTAACACATTAAGATCTTGTCATCCCCTCAAATCCAAAAAATCACATTAATATTCAACCTTAAGCTTACCCCATTAAGAACAGTTGCTCAAGTATTTCTTTTCCCAGTCGTGCAATTCTCCTTAATACCCAACCTGCCACCTGGGGTTTCGAGGCATGCCTTCTTAATTTCATGTAATTCTTCACCTTTGCATTTTTTGTTTGTAGTAAAATGGAATAGCCTTGCAGATAGTTGACGATAATATTGACAAATTCTAGCTTTGAGAAAATTTGAATAAATTTCCTTGCACGCACAAAAACTCTTTTTTGGTGTTATCTAAATATCGCAAAATATTTTTTAATCCAAGATAGCAACATTTAGTGTTCCACAAGAATTTTAGATTTATTAATGTCGAGATCATTTAAAAATATTTTACTTATGGAAACAAAATTTTTTCATATAGAACGTCATTCAAACAATAAAAAATATCTTTCACAGTGTCATGTAAACAATAAAAAAAAGGATTTTTCAAAAAAAATGCTTTCTTCCAAAAACTTATATTTTTTAGAAGTTCATTTTTGTGAAGAGAGCAAAACCTTAATACCATTTGGTTTTGTTTGCTTTATAATAGATATTTTAAATTTTCCATTATAATACTTATTACTATCTGTGCATACTTTTCTAATTTGTTTTTTATAAGCAATAGACGACAATACTCTATATATAAAAAAGATTTATTATGCCCTCCAAGTCATCAACTATTGATTGTGATCAAGAGGAGTATGAATGTCTGAAACAACCGAAAAATAAGATTTATTACAATTTCTTTAGATGAATACAATAGATTTGATCACTATTGTCATATGTAAAAAAGGAAATAGTTATAGATTTAGGGACATTGATCTCTTCTAAAGTAACTTATAGACAGCTTCTTTTTTGGGTATTAGTTACTTTATTATATTTTTTATTACTTTTAGTGTTAGAAAACTTGTGAATAGAGTAATGAAGTTCGAGTTCCCATTAATAATAAATAATGAAGTACATCAATTAATAGTATTGTTAAATATATTCACATGCACATGTATATGCATATACATAATAATGAACAATAGTAGAAGTTGAAATAAATAAATATGAGCAAATATAAACTATTATTTGATAACAGTGTATCTTTCTTCGCTGCAAGTAAATCCACCAAATCAAATTCAATAAAGATCACAACACTGACCTCCAGTCATAGCAAATGTTTAGCTTCTTCCTTCACAAGCTCACTTTTAGAGTTATTCAGTCTATTTCTCATGAGTTTTTCCAACCCAAATGGTAATTTTTTCAGTGATGGTAATACCGTATTTGTTTTCTAAGAAATTACCTTGAGTTGGGGACCCATATGTTTATTTTATAAGCAGAATCCCTCCCACCAAGGAGATATTGCTATATCAAAATTAGGGAATTTAAAAGATAATGGGTAATTATCATAATCCCATTCAAATAATGGGTAGTTATCACAATCCCATTAAAACCATATCACTTATCATGGAACTAAAAGTTAGGACCATTAAAGATAATGTGATTTTTAATTTTTTAAAATTAAAAATTTCAGCATTCTTCCACTTGGTCCAAACTTTTATAACACAATTATTTTTGTAACATAATTAAAGATAATGGCTTATTCCCTATATGCTTAAACAGAAAAATGGAGTTATACGAATCATGGCAGTTAGTTGTTTTATAAAAAAGTATTACCTTCCATGTATTACAATGCAATTTTTCCTTTTTTGAATAAACTTCATAACATCACTTTATGAATAAACCTCAAGTGTTCATTCTGGGTCCTTAAATATTTGTTGTTCTCAAACATATATGTATACTATCATAAATGAGAAAACAAACAAAAACAGAGTTTCATTACAGAAAAAAATGTGCTAGAATCTCAACTCAAATAGTAAGTGACAAATCGAAAATTAATTCCATTTTCACTACATGAGCCTTAAACATATTAGGTGGCATGCCTTTCGTTAAAGGATCTGCAATCATTAACTTAGTATGAATGTGTTCAATAAGCACTTCATTTCCTTTAATGTGCTCTTTGATGGCTAAGTACTTAATGTCGATGTGTTTACTTCGACTTCCACTCTTATTATTCTTAGCAAAAAACATAGCAGTAGAATTGTCACAATACAACTTCAATGGCTTAGAGATTGATTAAACAACTCGAAATCCAGAGATGAAACTCCTCAACCAAATACCTTGTGATGTAGCCTCAAAATAAGAAACAAACTCAACTTCCATGGTAGATGTAGCAACCAAAGATTGGTTTGCACTTCTCCAAGATACAGCTCCTCTAGCAAGCATGAAGATATATCCAGATGTTAACTTTCGAGAATCAACACAAACTGCAAAGTCTAAATCTGAATATCCAACAACTTCCAAGATGTCGGATCATCTATATGTAAGCATGAAATCTTTAGTCCCTTGAAGGTACCTGATGACCTTTTTTACAGCCTTCTAATGATCTAAGCTTGGATTACTTTGATATCTTCCCAACATTCCAACTACAAATGCAATGTCTAGTCCAGTGTAGACTTGAGCATACATTAAGCTTCCAATAGCTAAAGCATATGGAATGTTTCTCATTTGTTCCCTCTCAAGTTCATTATTGGAGCATTGGTTCAAATTGAACTTGTCACCCTTTACAATAGGCGCCACACTAGGTGAACAATCTTTCATCCAAAATCTCTCTAAAACCTTATTGATATAGGCCTTTCAAGACAAACCCAGGATACCTTGAGATTTGTCTCTATGAAACTTGATGCCAATGACATAAGATGCTTCCCCCATATCTTTCATGGCAAAATGTCGAGAAAGAAATTGTTTTACCTCATGTAGCAATCCCATATCATTGGTTGCAAGAAAATATCATCTACATATAGAGCTAGAAAGATAATCTTACTCCTGCTAACCTTGTGGTATATTCATTGATCCATAACATTTTTTACAAAACCAAATGAAATGATAACGTTGTGGAACTTTAAATACCACTTACGGGAGGCCAGTTTCAGTCTATATATGGACTTTTTAAGCTTGCAAACCAGGTGCTCACTTTTATTCGAAAAGAACCCATCAGGTTGTTTAATATAAACCTCTTCCTCTAAATCTCCATTAAGGATCCATTTGATGTAAATCTAAGTCAAAATGAGCAACTAATGCCATGATGATATGAAAAGAATCCTTTTTCAAAACAGGAGAGAATGTCTCTTGATAATCAATTCCTTCTTTTTGTGAGAATCGTTTGGCAACAAGTTTAGCCTTGTCTCTCTCAATGTTGCCTAATAAATCTTTCTTGGTTTTAAATACCCATTTACAACTAGTGGGCTTCACCTCATTAGGCAACTCAACAAGATCGTAAACTTGATTATTGGCCATAGAACCTTTCTCATCCTTCATGGCATCATACCAAAGTTTAGATTAATCACTTTCCAATGCTTGTGAAAACGTTTCTGGGTCATTTTCGACACTAACATCATAGTCAGATTCTTGTAGATACACAACATAATTTGTAGAAATTGTTGATTTTCTTGCCCTAGTTGATCTTTTTAATGTTGAATCAACAACCTCTTGTGGAAATTGTTGTTCAACAAGTTGTTCCACTTGTGGTGGTTGCTCAATAAGATATTCTAAAGCATTTTCAATAGGACATAGAGCTTGAATAATTGGTTCCTCAATGTCCATCCTATTTGGATGAACAACCACTGTGTTACTTGATGCAGAAGTAATATCAAGAACATGATCTTCTTCAAAAACTAAGTTTTTAAGTTGAACACTCTTATTAAACACGTCTATATCAAGAAACTTAGCATTTCTTGATTCAACAAATCTACTTGTATGAGTTGGACAATAAAACTTGTAACCCTTGGACTTTTCAGCATATCTAATAAAATATCCATTTATAGTCTTTAGGTCCAACTGCTTTTCTTGTGGATTGTAAACCCTAACTTCAACTGGACAAACCCAAATGTGTGCATGACTTAACCTCGGTTTCTAGCCTTTCCATAATTCAAATGGCATTTTAGGAATTGCTTTAGTTGGAACCCTGTTTTATATATATGCTGTTGTTTTAAGGGCTTCACTCCACAAGGATAAAGAAAGTTTGGAGTAACTAAGCATACTCCTTACCATATCCATTAATGTTCGATTTCTCTTTTTTATTACACCATTTTGAGATGGTGAGCCAAGCAAGGTGTATTGGGCTATAATACCTTGCTCTTGAACAAACTCAGCAAATGGACTAAGTGTTTGTCCAATTTTTGTGTACCTACCATAGTATTCACCAACTCTATTTGACCTCACAATTTTAATTTGTTTTCCACATTGTTTCTTTACCTCTGTTTTAAATATTTTAAAAGCATTCAATGTTTTGTTCTTGTTATGAAGCAAGTAGAGATACATAAATCGTGAGTAATCATCTATAAAAGTGATAAAATATTTTTGACCACTCGAGCACATATCAGGGTAGCAAATGTCAGTTTGTATGATATCTAAAATTTCAGAACTCTTTCTGGTACCTTTCTTAGTATTGTTAGTATGCTTTCCTTTAATGTAGTGTACACAAGTATCAAAATCAGTAAAGTCAAGAGTTTTTAAAATTTCATTGTTTACTAATATTTTGATTCTCTCAATGGAGATATGCCTCAATCTCTGATGCCATAACATAGAAGTTTTCTTATTCATAACACAACGTTTAATACTAGCAGTATCATGTGTAGCCATCAAACTATAAGGAACACTATTGTTTAAATGAATTTTGAATAAACCATCATCCATTGTACCATTTCCAACAACCATTGCATTTTTAAATAAATTACAGGATGTTCTAAAAAAGTTGAAGGAAAAACCCATAGGTACAAGTCTTGAAACAAAAATTAAATTTCTAGAAAAAACTTGAAATGTAAAAAGTTCATTCTAAATCCAAAACAAAACCAGTTGATAAAACTAGTATGTACATTCCAATAGCTTTTACATGTGAAGGCTTTCGATTTCTAGAATAGATGTTGCATTCACTCTTTGTTGATTTCCTTAGGTTTAGAAAACCCAACACAATATTAGAAATATGGATTGTAGAACCAGAATCAATCCACCAAGTGTTATGGGAAACATAAACCATATTAGATTCATAACACGCACAAGATATGAGATTACCTTTCTTTTCAAGCCAAACCTTTCTTTTAGGATAACCTTTCCTCATGTGTCCCTTCTTTTTACAGAAGAAACATCTAGATTTGTCTTTCATTCCAATATGGGTAGGTCCATTTGACTTGCCAGTTGCATTTGATTTTCCCTTTTCTTTCTTGTTAAAAGCTTGTTTATTATTTCCTGTTACCAGATATGCACTTTCACCCATTTCCTGAATCAATCTTACTTCTTCTTGAACACACATGGTCAAAAGATCATTAATTGACCATTTATCCTTATGTGTGTTATAAGAGATTTTGAAAGCATTATATTGAGATGGAAGAGAGTTTACGATAACGTGCACTAGGAAATCATCAAAAATCTCCATCTTCAAGGACTTTCATTGAGGAATAATATCCTTCATTAGCATAATGTGCTTGCAAACGCCTTTAACTCCAATGAGCTTCATCGATGATCATTAAGGTGCTAGCAAATGCTTTATCAGAAGACTTAAATTGTTCATCAATAGCCTTCATTAGATCCTTGACATTCTTACAATCAGGTATCAACCCACGAATACTAGTCATAATGTGAGATTTGATAAACATCATACTTAAACGGTTTGACTGTTCCTATCATTCATACAATGCTATCTTAGCTTGAGTACTAGTACTCGTAGGTATGGTAGGCTCATCCTTATGAAGAGAATAGTCAAGGTCTAGGCATCCTAAATGGAGAAGAACACTCTCCTTCCACCTTTTGTAATTGTCACCACTCAAGTGGGGAACTTTATCATTAGAAACCATTAAAGTTTGACCAATTGCAGATAAATAAATAAGTAAATAAACATGCTTACTTAATAATATATGAAGCATAAACCATCAATTAGAAAGATGAGCTTACCAATGTAAGACAAATCAAAATATACATAAATCGACATGTCATCAAAATCTACTTGTGGGCAAAGATTCTAACACATAATAATTCATTAACTTTTATGATGAAACTACAAATTATTAAAATTTCCTAATACTTGTGGGCTAATTAAGAAATAAAATAATTTCTATTTCATCCTAATTAATCATGAAAATATAATAATTTCCTTATGAGGTAAAATAATTAAATAAACATGTTTAATTAGAATATGATGTTATTTAAACTTGATGTGATCCAAATAAATAATATTTATATATATATTTTAATGTATATCTTATCATAATTAAAATGTTGTGGCTAATCTCAATTATTTAAATATATATGATCACATGACATCATTATAATAATCAAGACAAACATAAATTAAATATCAATTAATTTATTATACTAATAATGTCTTGACCAAATAATAAATAAATAAATGAGCTTAATTTTGACTAATTAAACTCCTTCCATGATTAATTTAGTCAAACAAATTAGGTCTAGAAAACAAAATTAGATCCAAAATTAGCTTCATTTAAATGAGTTTACCTTTTTTTAAGTTTATAGGCCCATTAGTTTCAGACATATAATGGTCTATTCAAATTAACAACCAATAAGCTCAAACAAAAACATAAATAGACTAAGCCCAATATCCATTTATTATGATCCAAATAAATTGCATAAAAGTAAACCCAATATTGTTAGTTTTGACCTAGACCAATAACATAAATATGCTCAGCCCAATATTGTGTACTTTGACCCAGACTAATAGCATAAAAAAATAAAACTCAATATTCTTTATTCTGGTTTAGAGTATAAACCCAAAATTCTAGTCCAAACTATCTAATCAAACAAGCACAGTAAAATGTATTAGGTTACATAACAAACATAGAAATGGACCCATTTGGTGAAGTGGTCCAAAACATAAAAAGGATGAGTTTAAGGACCTTTTTTTTTAATTAAAAAAAATAAAAAAACACTCACTTTAGAGCTCAAGCATATAAACAAGGAAAAAATTATTTATTTTAACAAATCAAATGTATATGTCATATAAGATTCAAATAATATAAAAACATGACAAGGATATATCATAAATGCATTTGGCTTATTATTTCTTTAAATAGTTTTCTAAAATACTATTAAAAAATAAATATACAATTAGAATTATATCTTAAATATGCTAAATAGAGATTGTTTTCACTTTAATACCACATGTTAAATATATTCACATGTACATGTATATACATATACATAATAATGAATAATAGTAAAAGCTGAAATAAATAAATATGAGCAAATATCAACTATTATTTGATAACAGTGCATGTTCCTTCGCTGCAAATAAACCCACAAATCAAAATTCAATAAGGATCACGACACTAACCTTCAACCATAGCAAATGTTCAGTTTCTTCCTTCACAAGCTCACCTTTAGAGTTATTCAGTCTATTTCTGATGAGTTTTTCCAACTCAAATGGTAATTTTTTCAGTGATGGTAATACGGTATTTGTTTTTTAAGAAATTACCTTAAGTTGGGGAC
Organism: Theobroma umbraticum; assembly: GCF_002168275.2. Lineage (NCBI taxonomy): Eukaryota > Viridiplantae > Streptophyta > Magnoliopsida > Malvales > Malvaceae > Theobroma > Theobroma umbraticum. The sequence goes on along the minus strand of NW_018397272.1, from coordinate 3,473,350 downwards.
CCATACGTTTATTTTATAAGCAAAAGCCCTCCATCAAAGAGATATTGCTATCTCAAAATTAGGAAATTCAAAAGATAATGGGTAATTATCATAATCTCATTCAAATAATGGGTAGTTATCACAATCCCATTAAAACCATATCACTTATCATAGAACTAAAAGTTAGAACCATTAAAGATAATGTGATTTTTAATTTTTTAAAATTAAAATTCCAACAAGTACAACAAAAGAATGCAATACATTATATTTTTTACTAATCTAAATATGCCCATAAGGATACATGATGTACACTCTCATTCTATTCGGGTGTTTTACCAAATTCGTGAATTAAAATAAACAAATAAAAATATAAAAACAAAAAATACAAAAATAAGAAAAATACATAATACAAAAGATTAGGAAAAGTTACCATAAATGAAAAAAAATAGAAATGCTCCCTTACCACAAATCCCTATTGTGATAAGTTTTCTATCAAAATCTGCAAATTCAAAGGTATAAAAACTCCTTTCAACTACATAATCAACACACAAAAACATAAGAAATAATCAATTAAAGGAAGGGGCTTTCAATCTTTTTTTGGATTTTTTTGAGAGGTTTGGTTTTTCTTTTTTTAGTTAAGTTCCTAAAGTTCTCAACTTCTTTCAATTAAGTCTAACTTAATTAATCCATTTTCACATTCTCACTTTCATATTCTCAATTGATATTATGTGTAAGATCCATTAGATTTTTAACATGTTGGTAATAAATATTAACTATAATCCTTATAGAGAAAATGAGGAGGAAAAATTTCTACATGTTTCTTCTTCATCAAATATGGTTAATATGTCTATGATGTGACAATAAATAGTTAAACTTGCGAATTAAGAAAGGGTGGAAAATTTCCTTGGCATGAAAAGGCGTTGATGGGTGATTGGAAATGGTAAAGGAGTGTTCTTTTGGCTAGATAAATGGCTATCAGATGGTCCACTTAATTTATCTTTTCCACGGTTGTTCTCTATAGCCACAGATAAGGAGCGCAGACTATGTGATGTGTTCACTGAGGGAAGGTAGAAGTCCTTTTTCAAACCTCCTTAGAATGCTTCAAGGGGTGGTACTACAAAATGATATGAATGACCGATTGGTATGGGTTCATGATAGGAAAGGGAAGTTCTCTATTAAGCATTTCTCTATGGCTATTAACAATTTCCATGAACAAGTTGAACAAGAGGTGTGGTTTAAAGACATTTAGAGGTTATCTATTCCTCCTAAGTTACAAGGCTTCTTGTGGTTAGCAATCCTTCAAGGAATACTTACAAGGCGCTTTCTTAGATAGTCTAAAGTGCCCTTTAAAATGGAAAGTTGTAAATGTTGTTGGTGTCCAAGGGTGCGCTTTAAAATGGAAAGTTGTGAATGTTGTTGGTGTGGTTCAATGATGTCTGAGATATGGTAGACAATTTAAATTTCCATATTATCAGGAAAACAAAAAGGGATTTCATAAGAAAATTTCAAGCTTTTAACCCCTAAGGCGTAGATATTTGAAAGATATGCAGCATTAAGACCTAAAGTTAGAATTATGACAAACTTCTCTTAAAACTTCATTCAGCTACACAACCAACGAGTTTTTCCAGCTTTTGGTCAATGTCAGGATAAGACATTCCAAGGCTGATAAATTAGGATATTCTTGTCCAAATATATTTTTATTACCATTGCAATCTTCATCATTTGAGTGATATGATTCATATAAAAGGTTCAAAAGTGAAAACTAAAAACATATTATTTTGCCATCCTATTTAGGAAACATAAAGAACAACAATGAAGAATAATTGGTTTCTAGAGTTTCATGATGACCATAGGTTCATCCAGTTTCAAAGTTAAACACAAGCAATGGCCAATGCACTCCAAATAAGAGTATGAGAAATCAGAATAAAAACCTTTTAACTCCCTGTGTACCAACTGAATGTTCAATCACCAAAAAGTCCTCTATACCTATTTATCCATAAATCCATGGAAAACATGAGAGGAAAATTGTTCATACAGGTTAGGTTTTATCCTTTCTCACCCTGAGTCTCTACAAATTTATAAGGTGAAATCAATATCTCTCGTCTAACTTTTTTCGTCTAAATCACGTCAATTGTTATGTATTGAATAATTTTGACTAAGCTTCTTAAAGCCTTAAATGATTTTGTGAACATATAACAATAATGTGGTGATGGTGGAGTGTTATTTTAGCCATAATTATGTGTTATTGTTTAATTTGGATATTTGTGGAAAAATATTATTTGACATTAGAATAGAATATTTGTGGAGTGGACATGAAAAGTTAACTTTGTGCGTACTCTATGCTGTTTCTATATAATGTTTATATTTCATGATTTTAATTATTTTTTTATATTGTTAGCTCACACAATGGAAGGGTTTTCTTAAGAGCAAACTACAATGATGGTGTCTGCTATTATATTAGCCATTGAGTTGTTTAACATGATACTTTTAGCTAATACTTTGGTTCAAGGATGTTATCATATTATAATGCATACTAGAAAGCGTAAAAGATCCAAAATTAGCACTTATATGAGACATCTTATTAGGCAATTGAATTTTAGGAGAATGGTGTTTGATTCTGATTTAACATGCATTGAAAATATTAGAATGTATAGGGCTGCATTTTATAAACTATGTAATATGCTTCAATGCATTGGCAGGCTTAGTCCAACAAAAAACATGAATGTTGAGGAAATGATAGCTATCTTTTTGTACATCATTGCTCATCATGCAAAGAATAGAATCATAAAGAGAGAATTTGTTAGAAGTGGTGAGACAGTGAG
>NW_018397272.1:3428943-3470539 GCF_002168275.2 Theobroma umbraticum | reverse complement strand
GGTTTAGTTTTGAATTCTGTTTTAAGATTGCAATCAATACTACTAAAGAAGAGAGCCTGTACCCAAGAATTCAACTGACTTCAGATGGAAATGGTTTAAGGTAAACTAAAATTTCTTAAACATTTATAGTTTGAGTATAAGAAGCTATTAAAAATGCAACTAAAGGATAATTTTTGTCATTAATCTATTAGAAATAGTAAAATTGTTTAGGTGCTTTAGATGGAACTTACATTAAAGTCAATGCATTGGAAATTGATAAGCCTAGATACAGAACAAGGAAGAATGAAATTGCTACAAATGTGTTAGAGGTATGTTCACAGGATATGCAATTCATATATATCTTACTTGGATGGGAGGGTTCTACTTCAGATTCTAAGGTTCTTCGAGATGCAATATCTAGAAGAAATGGATAGAAAGTCCCAAAAGGTATGAGAAAAAATATGCATTAAATTATTAACTATTTTAGCTTGACATTATTTAGAGTGATGGACTAAAAATAAATTTTTTATCATAAGGTTTTTCTACTTATGTGATGCTGGGTATACAAATGGAGAGGGATTTTTAACTCCATATAGAGCTTAGGGTTATCATTTGAATGAATGGAGACAAAATCGCACTCCTCGTTCAAAGGAAGAATTGTTTAATTACAAACACTCTGGTGTTAGGAATGTTATTGAGAGATGAATTGGCTTCCTTAAGATAAGATGGGCAATACTTAGAGAGAGGTCTTGGTACCCAATGAAAACAAAATGTAGAATTATCTCTGCTTGTGCATTGTTACACAATCACATTAGGAGAGAAATGACACATGATCCACTTGAGGATGAAGTGGATGAAGAGTACGTGGAATCAGAAGTGATGCAAAATGCAAATACAATCCAATACATTGAGACATCAAATGCATGGACTACTCGAAGAAATAACTTGGCATAAGAAATGTGGAATAATTGGATAACTTTTAGAAATGAAACTTAATTTTTTGTTTGGTTCAACAAATGTTGTATGCTTTATTTGTAATAACTCAAACCTGTGTTGATTAAGACATATTTGTGTTTGTCTTTAATTGGATAAGTTATGTTTCTTATTTAATTTTTAATTTGCTTATTTTATACTATATATTTGTTATTATGCCTTTTCTATATTACGTTTTATGCTTGTAGATGGAAGTTACATCATCTCAAGGATTAGGGAAGACAAGCAAAAGATCCACCCATCAGTGGACACCTATTGAAGATGGAGTCTTAATTGACTGCTACATTGATCTTGTGAATGAAGGAAGTTGGGGTAAAGATAATGGGACATTCAAGCCTGGTTACTTGCAACAAGTTGAGAAATGGATGAAAGAAAGGATCTCAAATTGCAATATAAAAGCTATCCCTCATATTAACTCTAGAATGAGATTGTTGAAGACACAGAATAGGGAAGTTGCTGAGATGATATTGCATTTCGCTTCTAGATTCGGTTAGGATGATTTCAAGAAATGTGTTACTTGTGATGATGATGTTTGGATTGGTTAGGATAAGGTAATGATTCTAATTATTTTACAACATTGTTATATTCTAAAGTTTGGCATATATTTATATTTAAATTGTTTATGGTATTTGTCATATATTTTTTAAGTGATTTAGCAAAAATTATGATTAGGTTTAGGGCTGTAAATTATGAATCACGTTGCTGTCACAGTGGGAAGCTATCCAAGGTTATTAGTATTAAAAAAAATAAAAAAAAACATTATAAATAAAGTTTGTGCATTCTATTTAAATAAGTGTATATCATTTATAAAAAATTTATGTGTTGAGTGGATTAATTCATTTTGGTCTCATTCAAGTTAACATAACAAAATTTGTACACTGATAATATTGTGTGTTTGCGGTTGCTTGATTGTGAGTGGTAATGAAAGCAGATGTTGAGATGGCCATGATCAACTTTTGCATGCTTTTTTGATGCCTTATATTTGGTTACATATATAGAGTCACCCAACTACTACAAGTCTTAGAAACAAGCATTTCCCTCACTTTGATCAATTAGCTATTATATTTGGGAAGGATAGGGCAATTGGGGAAGGAGCAAAGTCACCAGCTAATGCAGTGGAGAGCATAAAAACCTGAGGAAGTTGCATTTGCAGCAGCAAGGGTAGCTTTAGAAACTTTTAGTGCATTGAATGTTGATGAAAATGACAATGGTGGTGATGATGTTTCTCCTACTCAAGCTACCAATAGTGAGGGATCACTACTGCTAGAAAAAGGACTATAAAGCAAGGTGATGGAGAGGTGACTCACAAAAGAACTAGGACGAAAAGTAATGGTGACAACATTGTTCATGCATTTCAATCTAGTGTCGATAAGATTGGAGAAATCTATCAATGTGCAAGGGAAAGAATTGATAAGTTAGCAAGTAGTTTGCAATTCATGGCTGAAGATGCAAGGTTGAAAAAATGTGTAGCTGAGATAGATCAAGGAGTTGAAGGCTTGACTCCCGAAGAAATTGTTAAGGCTGGACATATCATCTTTAGTGGTATGTGAAAGATAAATTATATATTTCATTATCAGAGGAGTTGCAGAAAATTTATGTGAAGGCTTTGCTTAATGGTTCAATCTAAGGCAATGATGGGTATTGTTATTGCAAAGAACTAGTTATCAATTTAGGGTGAACTTTAGGAGTGTTATTAACTTTAAACTCTTTTGTATTTTAACAATGGCGGGTCTATCCTTTAAGTGACTTCAACTTTGGTTTTATTATAACTTTATGACTTTCGATTTAGAGCATTAATCAAAGAACTTCATTTATGATTTTCAGTTATATAGTTTTGGTGTTGTTATGGTTGATATTTTGTTTTAGCTTGATAGCAAGTTATTTTGAAGTTATGATATTTTTAGAAAAAATTAATTGGAGATTGAGAATTACGGGCATTTTGTTGTTAATTTGTTATTGGTTGCAAGACACTTTCTCATTTTCTTCATCAGTAATGAAGGCTTAATTGTAATTGCAATGGTTTGCAAAATGCTAAAACATCCACTCAACTAAATCAAATATAAAAAATTACAACTGAAATTACATTAAAACTTGAAAGCTATATAGCAGATATGTACTCCATCCTATTTATTGGCAAACAGATATATCATAATTTGATGACAAAAACCCAGTAACACGAAGAGTTCCCATTCCTAGCTCAAGTAAAAATTTAGAATAGACATATTTGACAAGACCCAAGGCTCTGGAAATGATACAAGAAGGAAGCATCATTTTCTGTTTGTTTTTCCCACTTCGTTCTCCTCTATTTTCTAAGCAAACAAACTAACAATTTGCTGAGAATTCAACAAGGAAGCAGGAGGCGGATGGTTACCTGAGGGTCTGTGGGGATGAAATGCATAAACAGATTTGGGTAGCTATAGCTTAATAGCTTAACTAAGAGGAGCAAAAAATATACAATCTGCTACACGACATGCAACGGCTGGTGGAGATTCTAACGACAATAATTAGCTTTGTTTGATTTATTTGATCTGTCTTTCTAATATCTAAAATTTGAACACAAAAATGCTCATTTTTTTTCTTCTTCCTCTAGCATTGCAAAGACAATTTCGGTTTTTTTTCTTTTTTTCATACTATTCATCATTACCAATAGATTCATAAACAAGAAAGGAAGCCATCACATTAATGTATCCATATAAAACGTATTAAGAAATAAAAATAAAATATTATCTTTTAAAAAAAATTAAAATAAAATATATACTATAAGAAATTATATTCAAAATAAAAATAAAAATATATACTTGTAATAAGAAATGAAAAATAAAATATATGATATTAAAAATATATTTAAAAAATGACAATAAAAATATACATGTTAAACGTGTATTTTAATGTATAAGGGTAGTTTTGAAAATTAACATTACATACCCTATAAAGTACTTGTAAAACAAACATTGCAATGTTATCTTCTCTGCATTTTAATCATTACATTACTTATATATTAAACACTGTAATATTATCTTTTTTGCAATCACATTGCCTGTAATCACATTACATTGTAAAGTACTAAACGCTACCTAAAATGCTAGAGCCTTACTTGGATGCTGCCACAAACAGGTGGCGGGTATTGTTTGGTCATGGGATAATTATGGGTTTGGTGGGGGTATAAAATCCCATTGGATAGTAGTGTGTGGTTCAACTTTCTGGTCTTTATGGTTGGCCCGTAACGAGTCTATTTTTAATGAGAAAAAATTAGATGGTGAAGAAATTATCTTCCTTATCAAAATGTGGTTGATGTTGTGGATAAGCTAGTGAAAGTAATCGAGAAGTAAGCAGAATGGGTGATGGGTGGAACCATGGAAGCTTAACCTGCTGGTAGTAGGCAAGGTACCTAGGTTGGGTATTACTTAGGTTCCTCCAAAACCTTCAAAGCTTAAGTTCAACATGGATGGCTTTGCATGTGGTAAACTAGGTTGGGCTAGATGTGTTAGGGTCCTTTGAGACTTAAACGCGCATGTAAAAAAGGTGTTTTATGGTCCCTTGGACATATAGGACTCAAATTATGATAAGGTAATGGCTATTTTATATCTAATTAAATTATTTGCTGCCATATCTTGGGTGGCTGCCAATAGTCTTATTGCTAACCTTTAGTGAATTGGACAAAATATGTAGGGATATTGGTGATATTTCTTTCTTTCACATATTCCAAAAAGCCAAGATATTGATTGATTCTTTGGCAAGGTTTGGGGTCAAACATAGTGACATGTTCTATGCATGGTGGTAGCCATATTATTTGGTATGTTCATGGCATTTTGTCTTTATGGAAGAATATGTATTGGAATTTGGTGAACCGTGGCTTCATTGGCATATGCTATTTGACTGTCTTGTTTTCAGAAGATTTGCTAGATAAATCTAAGGTTATTCTTAACCTCTATTTTAGGGATTGTTGGTAGCGTGTTGTGTATGTTTGTAATATTATTTGTTTTTTTGATGTAATTAGCATAATTTTTGTGTTGACTCTTAGTGTTGGATGCCTAATATTGGGTATGCAAGGTGTGGGATCTTTGCAAGGCCTTTCAAGTTAATGTACTCGCTTGTCTAGGCTATGATACTACCCTGGATTTTAACAAAAGATCCATTTAATTGACTGAGCAAAATATATGTATTACTTATAATTCAAGTCAAACTAAATTGGATTAATCAAACTCTTTTACATTCATAATCAATTCCCAATTGATTACTTCATGTTTATAAGTCAAGATTTACATCTAGCAATGCATCATAGCTATCTAAATGTTAAGAAGAGTCATAGTTGTTTGACTCAACCTTTTGATGCACAGTCTTGCAGTGTAATTATTATTCCTTTATCATTTAATTTCCCAACAAAACATAGAGGATGGTGTAGTGTTTACTCTAATTTTTTCTTTGCCATTTGAGCATTTGATTATAGTAATCAAACTTATCATAAGAATGTAAACAAACTCTTTTGTTGACACCTTTAGTTGCCTAAGCTTAGGACTTCTATGAGTTATTAGTTATCAAGACAGAATGGATATTCCTTATGTATTCGATTAAGGTGATGAATCCTTCATTGATCATTAACTTACCTCCATGTATTTCATGTTATACCTAATATTTATCATTTTTGAATATCTTTGATTATGACTACTTAAGATAGTGTCAAAACATAGCACTCCACATGTAAGGTAATCAAAAGATCTTAAGTCTACGGATCAATTACTCAACTGTCACATGAGAATTTTTCTATATACATTCGAATAATATACCAAATGAAATTCTCATGGTGATTCATGTTCAATTAACTTGTTCTTGTAACAAGCACCCACATGTTAGTTCAAGTATCCTCATAGTTTAATCCATGAGATCAATTGCTCACTTCAGAAGTGAGGAACATAACCATGTGCCAGTCTTAATGTTTTATCAATACTCGTTTTTCTTGATAAAGTTTTTAATTGGGAATCATTTAGGAATAATGCTTTGATGTAATAAGGTTCTTATAATTATAACCGTTTATAACATCTTTTGTAAAGCATATATCATTCCATGCACTTTATTTCCATTAATAAGAATTTATAGGTTTTTTGGGAAATAAAGAATGCCTTCTATAAATAATAAATGCTTAATTAAAATTTGTATATCTATATAACTAGCTAATTGGCTTGTAGGGCATACAACTATACTATCAAGTTTGTGTAGAGTGAGATGGTTTAGATCAAATTTGACATGGTGTGAGGTTTTTGAGTCTAGAATCTAACAATGGTGAAAGGATGAAAAATCTTGCCAAAGGTGAATTGGCTAGGTTGTTGAGGTCCCTTTCCAAAGTCAATTAATGCCATTGACTTGATGGCTACACAAGTGCATTGGTCATTTGTGGAATCTAGTGTTAGACCATGCTTGATTCAATATGTGTAGTTATGGTAATTTTGAAGGCCAATGGTTTGAAAAGGCTTGTGCTTGAAGAGTTTTTCAAGGTGTTGAAAAGTAGGTTGAATTAGGGAGTTGCAATTATGTGCAGTTGGTGGAAAAGGTTTAAGAAGTTTGAGCTCAAGTCAAATGTGGAGATTTGTTGAGTTTTGGGTTGACTGGAATTATAAATCTTCTTTGATTATGATTTTGTTTGTATACAACATCGAGTAGTTGTATGATTTTAAGCTTTTTATTGCACGTTAAGTCCTAATTTTATTCTACTTGGACTTTTATATTATAAAAATGGATCCTAGGATCTTTAGGTTTTAGAAGAGTGAGTAGTGCTTCAAGAGCTCTAGAAAGGGAACATCTTGTAACTCTGCTTTTTGCTATAAATGGAGTTAAAATGATTTGGGTGAGTGCTCTTCGGAGGCTATTGAGAAAAGTGATTTCTCTGATTTTTTCTTTATTTTTTGTTGGGTGATTTTCACAACTGGACATAATTGATTGCTATATGGATGGAAATTACATCACTTTACCTAATAACATTCTCAAAATTATGAACTTTTCATGTGGCTCTTCAAATGTAATGGTACTCTTTAGCTTTTATGCTAGTAGATATATTCAACCACCAATCCATTTAGAATGAAGATAACAAGGTCATCAACAACTACCGAGGTTAATGATTATTCCGATTAATCAATAATACCTTTCATGTATTGCATGTACATTCAACAATTTGTATGTATGTTGTCTTGGGTGTTGATATTGAGAATCTTCTTTAGAGACATGACTTTTGACATGATTTTACTAGTAAACATGTGTCAAAGGTCCTACCATGCATCTTTGTAGTACTAATTAAAGGAAATATGGATTCAGAACATGATGCAACTATGGCATTCAATATGAACTATTCTTATTTGAACTAATGGTTGTAGGCTGAATTTAAGGTTGATGAACCTTTGACTTTGATCATGGGACCCAGACAAGGAATTTGGCCAATTAAATATCTTGTCAACTCATATTTTGTAATGAGAGAGTTAAATCTAAATTGCCAAGGGGGAAAATTAATCAAATTGAGTTTGAGTGGAAGTTGAGTTGCAACATTGATAGAAATTAGCATAGAGACCTACTACATTGAAGAGTTAGTAGCTATTATGATAGCAAAATCTATTGAGGACGCCAATGAAGGCAAGATTAAGCGAGTTGTTAAGCACATTAATCGCTCTAATACCATATAAAAGCAATGACATTTGGATATGAATTTCGAAATCTGACTTGATTAATCTGGGTAAAGTACACAAATTTATATAGAAGTTACATAAATTAGATAAGCTTATCTACATTTTAAATTCAAACTTCTCAATTATCCTATTAGCTAAGATATATTACATTTTGAAGTCAATTCCTAGGCAACTCCATTGGATATTCTTAATCCATATTCTATTGGAAACCTATAAGCTAATCAAGATAAGGTCTTGTGATTTGATTTTCAGCTACCATGTTGAGTGGCATTCAATTGCAATTGTAATAAGAGTGTGTTGTTGATTTGCAATGCGGTTATCATAAGGTAGCTTGAGCTTTGCATTGAGGTTGCTTTAGATTGCAAATGAAATTACAATTGTTGCTTATTGCCTGCTATTACTTATTGTTGCTATTACACCACATCCTTGTTTAGTGTCACGGAGTACGCTCTTTCTCTTAAGAATGCGATAGTCCGTCTGGCACTTGAATGGACGCTTCCATGCAAGTCAACCAACACTCGATTATATCTAATCCAACATTAATAATAACAACAAATCAAACTAAGAGAACCCGCATCAAAATAAAAAGGCATATCGAATGCCATATATGCAACTACTGAGTCATAAAAAAGAAAAATATTTTATTAATATGAAGTTAATTACAAAGGGACCAAGACACACCATCGTCAGGCCATAGGGGCAGCCCTAAATAATTCACTACAAATATGCCTTACTAATGAGGCAACCTAACAATCCGCATACTACTCACCCTTTATAAAGAGCTTACGAGATTTTACAAGTATACTACCAGTAGCCATTACAATGCTTGGAATGAGGACATTTCTTTTCTAAAGGGTCTTTCCCCCTAAAAACTTAACAAGTAGTTTTGGAGATGTCACCATGAGCTATTACATTGTTTGAAATAGGGACATTTCCCTTACAGGTACAAAAGACTCAATCTCATAAACAACTTTATCCTATTATAGTCTGATACAAGGTTGGCTCATGACACTTAGCATGTTGTTGCTTACTGTCAATTGCCGCACCTCACTACTAATTAGCTCTTCATTTTCTTTGTGTTAGATTGAGAATGAATCCCTTTTTTACAAAGTTAAAACACACCCGGACATAGATGCATGAGACATATTTATGTAATTATAAAAAATGAAGGGTTATTATTCTATGGATGGACAGTGGAGTTTTAAACACCACAAGCAAGGTTAATGAATTGATAAATGTTCATTTAATAATTAATTTATTGACATAGATGCTTGTCAATTATTGATCATAAAGGCACTTATTCTTTTTTATACGTTTAATCAAGCTTCTATAATTTTATTTTGAGTCAAATTAGCCCTTATGATTAATAATTGACTCAATCAAAATGTCACTTGTCATTTTATATATGTTACAAGGCACTAATGTGATATGTTAAAAATGTCATAATTGATGATGATATAACGTATTAATATATCATAATTAATGATGACAATACATGCTAATGTAACATGGTGATATAATTATGTGACATTTTTTACCCTTCACATCAGTGCTATATCAATGCTATGTTAATATAAAATGATAAATAATATTTTTATTAATGAAAATTAGTCAAGCATTAGTCATTAAGATTTATTTGACTTAAAATAAAAATATAAAAATTTAATTAAATATAATAAAAGAATAATTACTTATTTAAATTTTCTTAATTAGTGTAAGAGCATTTGCGAGTAGTATATAAAAAAATAAAGTAAAATAAATTTTAAGGGCGCTTATAAATGTTTGCCAGTTGCTTCTTTTGAGGGTAGTTTAAAGTGCCCATGAGAGGCAGTTTAATAAGGGCACTCTAAAGTGGCAAACCTCTGCCGGTGAAACAAATCACCATATTGGCGTTTGATAGTCGGAGTGCTGGAAATCGCTGGAACTCACCTAACAGGCAGTCATCCAGCGATCAAAAAACTGCCGATGGTAACCTTTTTCACCATTTCCAAAGTTCTTACAGCATTTTCAAGTGTCAATAAAGATACTCGCCAACCTTCTAAATCCTTATCGTTGAGATTTCTTGTATAGAATAATATATTTTTGTTTTTTAAAAAAAGAGAAGTCAATCTTGAATTTAAGGTAATATATTGACACTTGACACGCATTTACTGTTGTTTGTGGAGTTTTTTTGTTTTTTAAGTACAACCAGTATATGCTAGTATACGGGATAATAGTCCCAATGAAATTCCGTTTTTATTGATCTCAAACTTCAATAAATTTGCTTCCTATTATGCGTCATGGTTGTACAAAAAGATGATCTTTAGTAAATACCAACGTTATCGCTTGATATATAAAGAGTAATGACTCCTAATAAATTAATTAAGAATGAAAACGAAATCTTTTATGAGTTGTTACTGTTACCTACTCCCGAGCACTGATCAGCACTATCTGAGTGGAGAAACATTTAATTGGCTTGCTGAACAAAGGGCCTTCACTAAAATGCATACACACTTAAAAGTATTACCCCTTTCATTTACCAATGTCCAATCAAATGACTCAAATTGGGCATTGCTATCGACCATCAATTCTTAAGAACCCATCTCTCGTGGGGCAGAGCGGCTTCCCCCACTGGAATCCAAAAAAAAAAAGGTTGCATTAGTAACACCCCAAAAAGTTCAGTGAATTTCGGTTTTTAGCCTCACTAAAATTAAAAAACATATATAGAAAGTGGTTGTAATTTATCAAATGCAACTAGTGGAACAATAGGAATTTGCGAAGATAAACCCCAAGCTAAAGTTTTCGCCCGTCCTATTCAATCAGGATCCATCACAGTGAATACTTTTTTCCTTTGCAAGTCTGAACATTTGGCTCTATAAACAAGGATCTAAAGAAATAGTGTTTAATACCGTATTTATTTATGCAATTGAAAATTAACTTAACAGATAAAGTGGCAAGCATTTAGGGACAACGGGGCATAACATGGAGGCAGAAAAATCAATTGTTCTTCTGTTCACACAAACTCCAACCACTATTTTTTTCTTAGAGGTCCTTTTCCATGGGAAATGAGCTTCACCATGCGAAAGGATTGGCAGTAAATCGAAAACGGAGAATCAAAGAAACACGGAAGTTTCAATGAGGAAGGGTTTTTCTCTTGGAATCCTGTTAATAACCCTTATGATTCTGCTCAAAACAAGCCCATCCGGAGCAACCAGTGCTTCAGTACTGAAGGATTTCCATGGCCTCTATGCAACCATCGCTGGCAACATGGAGTTGGAGTTCTTAAATAGCTCTAAAATGGGAAGGATGCTTGTTGATGATGACGAGTCCTTTGTGACTTTTGGTGCCCTCACCGCTGATGAAGCTGTTTTGAAAACGTGTGATAGGAGAAAATCCTATGGCAGCTGCCTCCCTCGTCCTAAACCGACACCCCGCGCCAGATACATGCGGCACCTATAAGTGAGGATGTCTCAAGCCAAATGCATGACCATGATTTATCCACTGCGCTCTGCCTAACTTCTTTTTGTTTTCTTATTTTCTTTTGGTCCAGTTCAATATGCATATAGTATATTATTATTTTAAGGCCATCAAATAACTAAGTAATGTAGTTTTCATCATTATGCCTTCTGCTTCATATGAATTTCGGGCCTAAGAATAATTGACTCAATAACTTTTCAAGTCCAAACCATCAACTCATAAAAAGCTTAAATTTTTTATTTAAACTTTTATATTGTATTCATATTTGATGTGAGCTAAAATATTATAATCTTAGAATGAGACTTGCAAGCTAATCTCTAGTCATATAGGAATTACATTTTGAGCTATTCATGTATGACATTTTATTATTTATAATAATTATGGGGTAGTTTTTTATCCAAAAGTTTCTAATTTAATTACTTTTTGTACTTATGTAAATAAAGCTCATGGAACTATATATGCCTTGTGAAGGAATGGTATTGGGATACACTTATGAGATCCTTATGCATCAAAGCATTATTCTTAAAAGCTTATGATCATTGTATTATTGAGACGGGACATCAATGATACACAAAGATCATCACATGCTATGTTCTTTACTTGTGAAGTAAGCAAACACTTTCATAGGTTGAAGTATAGAGATACTTGGAACTAGCATGTGGGTGTTTGCCATAAGAAAGCGAGTTCACTAAACATGACCTACCATAAGAAGTGCATTTGGTATCTCACTCAAGTGTCTATGCAATATTTCTCATGTTAGTTGTGTAACTACTCCCTAGACTTGAGACACCAAATTATTTTGTATATGTAGTACTATACTTTGATTTCATCCTTAGGGGTGCCTAACCAAGAATGCCAAAACATTATGTTTTTTAGAATAATATGAAGCATATGAAGGTAATGAGTGGTCAAGATAGAAATCATCACTCCAAATATTTCAAGGAGAAATATCTCATTAGTTCTTGATTGATATTACCTTAATCAAATCCTTGGCTAAGGTGATTAGGAGATTATGGAATGAGTTTCATAAGTCTCCATAAAACTAATGATCTAATTGCAAGAGCAAATATGGAAGTCAATAAGCTCTTATCATCTCTGGGATATATGATAAGAGAATGAATTACACTAATAAATTGTACATTGAAAGGTTGTCCAAGAATCCTTTGACTCTCTTAACAATTGGATAGCTGTTATGCATTGTTAGATACCAATCTTGGTTTATGAAATTAAATTAGTTAATTTAAAATTGAATACGATTCATTTAAATTAATTAATTAAAAACATTATAATTCAATTCCATTACCAACATGTTAGGAATCTAATGGATCACACACATAGGTTTCAATTTGGATTAATTTGAGAGTGTGATGATTTAAGTTAAATTTAAATCAAATTCTAGTTTTCTTCTACTAAGGACCTAATTCAAAGAGTTTGATTAGGCATTAGTTAAATATTATAATTGCTATAATATTAAGGACTTATTTTGTAAATTTTAATAAATCTAATAATAAAATTAAACCTAGAAAAAAATATCACATTATAACCACTCTTTTCTGAAGCAACTAAAAAAAATATATTCATTTTTCTCTTGAGTGCTGCCACTCTTGAGAGGGTTTTTCAAAAAATTTCTCCATTGATTCTTTGCTGGAAATCAAAGAAGAAATGAGAACAAATCGTTGTCCAGTTGTTAGTACAAGCACGTGACATAAAGCTCTCTCCTTAAGAAGGATCCGTTGCAATCGTATGTGTAACATTGAAGACCAAACGTTTGAGTGGCTAGAATTCTTTCACACAAGAAGGTGTTCACGTTATTCAACCCCAAAAGAAATTCATTTGATTACGATATCATTTGGAAAGGTAAAACCTTTTTTTGATTTTCTATGGTGTTTAACTTTGTATTAAACAACCAAAATTATCCAAAGATAGAAAGTATGGTTTTCATTTTATTTCAATTTTTGTTATTTCGATACGTTGATACTCTAATCATGCCATTCCTACCATATAATTCATTCCTCAAATCCAAAATGTTCTAATCTTAGTCTCACTGAAGATTCACATTCATATATAAACACCAATGTCACATAAGCAGAATGTGAGTTTTACATTGAGATAACACATGATTTACCAAGGAGCCTAAATCCTAAGTCTCCAAAAATTGAAATTCAAGTTGTTGATACATATAAATGATTCAAACCTTTATAAGAGTGCAATATTCTAGTCTAACCCAACGAATACAATACCAATCAAGGTTGTCATTTCTAGTCAAGTACTTTGATTTGAAAAAAATAAATTTAATTATTTATACGGGACAATGTGAGGGCATGGGGAAAGGTGAACATTAGAGAAAGAGAGGAATGACCATATATATGGGATGAGACAATGTGATCTGTTTGGGGGGCAAGAAACGAGGTAGTCTTTGATAAAAAAGAGTTGAAAGTGGAGGAGTTAGTAAGATTACTGAAGATGAGAACTTTCCATTGAGTTAGGGCTTTGGAGAGGGATGTACCCATTACAGAGTCCGGATGCTAGCTAAGCCCAAAAGAGGGGATTGTGTTTAAAGAGGAGAAGGAGAGAAAAAAGGAAGAAAGAAGTGCGGAAACCTCCAAATAGAAATTTTCTGAAGTTCAACATGGATAGATCTTCAAAGGGGAACCGGGACCAATGGGCATAGGAAGGGTATTAAGGAATAAGGAGGGCGTGCGGTGAGCACTATTCCCTGGTTCTATAGGGGTGCCAGACTTGAACTTCGCAGAGCTGAGTGCAATTTGTATTGCCTTGAAGAGTTTCTGTTAGTCAAAATGGTTAGGTATTAAATCTTTGATTATTGAAACTGATTCTCTAATTACTACCGCTTGGTTTGGTAATGTACGGGTAGGACCATGGAGATGGTGGAGGGACTTTCAAATTCTTGATAAGCGAAAGGATTTGATAGGATCGATTCATGTGAAAAACACATTAACAAAAGCAAATGACTGTGCAGATCATTTGATGAAGACAGGTATCATAAGACAAAAGTTGCTGGTGGTGTGGACTTGACGGGTCTTGTCTTCTTTGAATGATCCCTTACAAACAATAGTAGGTTGTCTCTTTAGCTTGTCTGCTTTAATGGGTGGTTGGTTTCACAACAGGGAATTGTTGCTTTTGTATGTTTGATGAGGTTGTCATTTATGCAATGGATGCTGGTAAAATAGTTGTTGGGTGGATTTACAGGTTATTGCCATTATTTGGGTTGCAGATCAAAGTCTGAGGTGTGGTTAATGATTTGTGTGGTTTTGTTGGGATATACTTTTTCTTAGTGAAATTACCTGTTGATGACTGAAGAACTCTTTTTGGCTAAGTACATCTTTTTGGAGAAATGTTTCTAGTATAGATTGGAACAGTACAGGGTGAGCTTTCATTTTGTAAGAGAGGGTTTAGGTAATGGTTGTATAGGGTGGATGGTTTATATGGGTCAAGCTCTTTGTTTGCTACGTATGGTTACAAACTTATGTAACCCCATTGAATTATTGTATCAATGAAATAGTTCATGGCTTAGCAAAAAAAATTACTTTGTGTACAGATTGGAAGGCTTGATGTAGTTTGTTTTTCCTTCATAGGAAAGGTTTGGTATAGACTACAGATTACTTTTGTACCTTTTTGGATGGTGGGTTATGCCTTATGGTAACCCCCATCAGATATATAAATTCTTTGCTTATCAAAATATATATATATATATATATATATAGCTAAACTAACACTTATACTATATAAACCTGTTTCTTGTTCACGAAAAGATGGAAAGATTTATATGGCACACAATTAAAGCATCGATCCTAGCGACCAGTATTCATTGATCCGCTACCACTAGTAAACAAGACATGATAATCAATGACTGTTGAATCATTTAAATGATTCTCAGCATTTGCATTCATCTCACGCTCCTGCAGCTCCAATGCAAGCTCAAGTCCGCACACCACTTCACTCATTGCCGGCCGTTTAATCCCCTCGGAAGCCAAGCAATTTATAGCTACTTCGGCAAATTTTTCCAGACTTGCAGGGTTGATCTTACCTTGTAAATGAGGATCAATTATCTGATCAAGGGTTCCATTGTTATAGCAATGTTGTGCCCACTCTACTAAACTTATTTGCATACGATCCAACGTTGGATTTATTGGTGCTCTAGCGCATAATACTTCACACAACACCACACCAAAAGAGTACACATCAGATTTCTCAGTTAGCCGCAGCAGTCGATAGTATTCAGGGTCTAAATAGCCAAAACTCCCTTTGACGACAGTGCTGATATGGGTCTTGGACAGGTTATTCATCTTAGACAACCCAAAATCAGATACTTTGGCTACCCATTTCTCACCCAGCAGTATATTTGTAGTCTTCACATCTCGGTGAATGATAGTGTGGTTGGGACCCCTGTGGAGATAATGGAGCCCATGTGCAGCCCCAATGCATATCCTGAGCCTCTGTTTCCAATCTAACTGAAGGTTACTGGTCTTGTAGAGGTGGTCTCGCAGGGCCCCATGAACCATGTAGTCATACACAAGGATCATCTCGTTATTGTCATCGCAATAACCAATTAGAGAAACTAGATTATGGTGTCGGAGCTGGGACAGCATCTCAATTTCAGTCCTGAACTCATGTGCACCCTGTTGGGACCCTGGATTCTGCCGTTTGATTGCGACTGCTTTTGACCCACCATCAATGAACGCTTTGTATACATTACCGAACCCTCCTGCACCAATAACGGAAGTATTTTCAAAGTTATTGGTAGCTGTTTTGATCTCTCCTAGTGAGAAGTGACGACAAATATTAGATGGTAGAACAGGGCCATACGAAGAGTTAGGCTCGGTCTTGGAACAAAAAGACAGTGCACACCATGAATTGCAGTGAACAGAGCCAAACTGTGAAATCATGAAACATAAAAGAGAAATTGTAAAAAGCCCAGCTACTCCACCGACAGCGGTAATTTTTGCTGCCTTGTCGTTCTTGGGCTTCACTAATCGACTCGGTGATGCACCGCTTGGCGGACTCATCTGCAGGTTCAGATCTGGGTCAGGATTAGGTCCTGCGAGATTTCCATCATTGCTCAATTTGAAGATTTCTAGCCCATTCAATATAGCATCAGAATACAAAGTCTCCAGAACTGGGCCAGGATGTAGCGCAATCGATAGATTTGTTTTCTTTTGGTTTCCTGCTTTGCCGCCACTGGCAATCATAACAGCATAATCGCGATACACAGGAATCCTTGATCCTCCAGCCCAACTAACAACATCTGCTTCATTTTCAGCCACCAGATCGTGTATGTAGATCTGAAATATTCTGTCTCCCGCGGCTGTTATTTCTGTCTGGAACTCACAAAAGTGTAGCCTGACTAGGTAAATGAATCCATCAACTTGAAATTGCCAAGTGAGTCTATAGTTCCCATTCATAGTCTTGTCAGTCCCCATCAACCTGCCAGTTACATAAATTGGGACTGGTGCTGTGTAATTGCGTATCTTGCTGAAATTGAGCTTTATGCTAGTATTAATAGGAACAGCACTAGGTCCATCATCAGTCAAGTAATCGACGTCCGTAGACCAACTCCTATGCATACCTGTATCTTCTGGAGATGGAAGGAATTTACCGCCCACATTTGTTCGGTATACCATCTCAAGAGCCATGTTCTTTTCGATGCGGGTGAAAGTCAACTCGTTAACAAACAAAAACCCCGTGTCATTGTCTGCAGAATAATAAAGATTATCGGGCATGGACACAATTTCAATTCCGTTGATGAAAGCATATAAATCAGGCATACTGCGATTCGAAGTGAACGATATCTTCAGCTTTTGATTATCTTCAACATTTATGCAAAATTCTTTAGAAAAGGCTTTTAATTTAAGATTATCAGCTGTGAGGGCCGCGCTAAAGTTGCTTAGGAGGGTATAACGGCCGATATGGACATCGAAAAGAGCAGTTGAACGGTTAAATTCTTGGTATGAAGTGGGATAAAAGTGAAGGCGAACGAATTTTTGTCCTGGTGTCACGTTAAACGTGTAGCTAAAATGAGAGTGAGAGAGCCGTGCAGTTTTATAAGGTATGGGGTCTATATATGTACCTAAAACATTTGAAACAACTGTTTCAATATTTTTGGGCTGATCTAAATATTTAGCATCTGCAAGCCACAACCGCGGAGTGGAATCATTGTTGTTGGCGACCGAACCACAGTCGAGTGCTATGTTATCAGGAGGAGTGTATGCGGCTGAGATGTTCAGGTTTTGGAGCAAGAACATCAAGTAGAAAGGGGCTGGGATTGAAAGTTTTTTCAAAGAAACACACCCTCTTTTGATGTTCTTCATGGCCGGCATGAGAAAAATTAATATCAGAAAAGGAATTAAAAGAGAAGATGAAGAAGCTTGCTCTAAACAATTATCAGTCGAGAGATGACGAAAACGATTGAGACAGGCGGCAAAGAAAAGTCAAGAACCAAGAAAGTTTTGGGAAATTTCGTGCTTATCTCCCTTCCAACTTGCACTTTCCTTTCATGAAATGCTGGATTTCAGAAATCGAAATTGCAGTGACTGTCATATAGAACAACCAAAAAGAAGACTTTGAATGATCAAACTATATAATTACTGGACCACTGACTTAAGTCGTCAACTTCTAAGACGTATAATTTGGTCTCTGAAGACGTCAATCATTATTTCATATTTATTTCTTCAACCAATAATTAAAGAAAAATAAACTGGAGAAAATGACGGTATAATTTGACAGATCATATGCGTACAGGCAACGGGCAAAGGCTAACCCGCGTTTGTTGTGTGGGAAAGTGGGGTATGATCCAGAGACTGGTAAGAGTCAATGGCAGAGAGTGATATGGAGCAAATGGTTCAATAATTAACAATGTCTTTGTCATGACTTCTAAGTCGTCCAATCGTTTGAAATGTCTTTGCATTTGCAAGTTGTAATTTGCCTCTCGGACCCTACCAAGGTCGTTCTTCAATGAGCACTTGGGACCAATTTTGCTGATTAAAATGATCGAGTTTATTCAAAGATGAATCAACATGCACGATTGTTGTTCTTTTGAAGAATGACAAAGTGTTATTTTATTTGGTTTTTCCTTTACGATGCCAATCAAAATTCCTGCAAGAAATAGAGATTTTAAAAAGCTTTTATAAATTGAATAATACGCATTCTAGATTACATATACCCTAAAACCACTACAAATTAATATATTTTTAATTATGAAAATTAATTAATTAATTAAAATATTATTTAATCAAGAAATTAATAATTTATTAATTTATATATTAATTAATAAAAAATTAATTCATCAAGATATTCTTTTTGGTTTTTTCAAAACATTGAACTTAATATATTTATTGTGTATTGTGGTTATACAAATATTATCTAATTTTTTTTGTTTTACTAAGTCATTTATTATAATTAATTAGTAGGTACAAAAGAAGGCCTGTAAGCCATAAGACCAGCAACTGCAAGCAACAGATGAAAGGTACTCCCTGTTGCAAAGAACATAAACAAAAGAAAAAGCCTGACAGCCCCTACCTACAAAATGAACGAAAAAACAGTGCAGCAAAGAGTAACCATACAATAATGAATGAAACAAGGTGTGGTAATCCATAATCAGAGAGAAAGAACTACAAGAGAGGTCGAAATCAATAAACCATTGAAGTCAAGTCACCATAAGGCGGAACATAATGTGTTATTATTGACACCATACTTTGCCATTATTCTATAGATTATCTAATTACTGAATTATAAATTATTATCATTCTATATATTTGTTTAACTAAAACAAGTTTATGAGCGTAATTAATCTTATTAAATACAAATTATGAATCTATCTATTTTTGCAACAAACTAAAATTATATTCGATGTAAACTTAATTAATATACTTCATGAATATTAAGTCAAATTAAAACATTTATAAAAAAAACATATAATATCACAAACGGTAAAATTAAATATAATAACTTCTCGTCTCAAAAGTATAAAAAAATCAACAATTACAGATGAAATGCATAAAGCGTTGTATGAGTACAATATAAAAAATCTAAACTGCACCCGAAAGCAATTCCAATAGTGAGTGTCATAAAAGTTTTATAAGGTATGACGGGGGATAAAAGTGAAGACGAACGATTTTTTGTCCTGGTGTCACGTTAAACGAGTAGCCAAATTGAGAGAGAGAGGCGTGCAGTTTTATAAGGTATGTCTATTTGCGTACTTGAAGCACTTGACACAACTATTTCCGTATTTTTGGACTGATCTAAATATTTAGCATATCCAGGCCACAATCGCGGAGTGGAATCATTGTAGTTACTGTTTGAGCCAGAGTCGAGTGCTATGTTGTCAGGAGCAGTGTATGCGGCTGAGATATTCAGGTTCTAGAGCAAGAGCAAGAAAGGGGCTGGGATAGAAAGTTTTTGCGAGGAAACATACCCCTTTTTGGTGTTCTTCATGGCGGGCATGAGAAAAAAATAAAATCAGAAAAGGAAATAAAATAGAAGATGAAGAAGCTTGCTCTAAACAATTATCAGTCGAGAGAGACTAGGAAACCGATTGAGGCAGCTGGCAAAGAAAAGTCAAGAACCAAGAAATTTTCGGGAAATTTCATGCTTATTTGCCGTCCAACTTTCACTTTCTCTTCTTGAAATGCTGGATTTCAGAAATCGAACTTGTAGTGACAGTCATATAGAAGAAACAAAAAGAAGACTTTGAATGATAAAACTCATATAATTACTGGACCACTGACTTGAGTCGTCAACATCTAAGACGTATAATTTGGTTTCTGAAGACATGTATCATTATCAGATATTTATTTCTTCAACAAATAATTAAAGAAATATAAACTAGAGAAAATGACGGTATAATTTGACAGATTATACGCATACAGGTAGAAGGAAAACGGCTAACCCGCGTTTGTTGTGTGGGAAAGTGGGGTATGATCATGGAGAGACTAGTAGGAGTCAATTGACAGATAATGATATGGAGAAAATGGTTCAATAATTAATGGCAGACAGCCTTTGTCATGACTTCTAAGTCGTACAAACGTTTGAAATGTCTTTCCATTTGCAAGTTGTAGTTTGCCTCTCGGAGCCTTCCGAGGTCGATCTTCAATCTGCGCTTGGGACGAATTCTGCTGAATTCAACATATTTTTAGCAAAATTAAAATGATAGAGTTTATTCAGAGCTGAATAAACATGCACGATTGTTTTGTTGTTTTGAAGCATGATAAATTGTTTTTTCTTATTTGGTTTTTCCTTTATGATGCCAAATCAAAATTGCTGCAAGAAATAAAGATTTTTTTTTTTTGGAGTGAAATATGATTTCATTACCTCATCAAATTGAATTACATTTGACATATAGATATATAAAGAGTAGGAAATCTTCCCTTCACATGGTTAAAGAGCCTCATTAAAAACCTTTTCATGGAAAAACCCTGAGGGATAAAAACCATGAGTTAAGGAAAAGAGTACCCTTTGAACCATATAATCATTGGGATTACAATATGCATCCTCAACCTAACCACCTTCAAATGAAAGTCTAGCCTCTCTAATGATAACAAGTTGAATATCATTAGGCATGTGAGATAAATCAAACCAAGCCACCGCTTCCTCACTCATGTCTTTAGCCCTTTTAGCCAACAAATGCGCCACTTCATTACCCTCTCTTGGACAATGGAGAATAGCATCACAATCAATGCTTATCATTAGATTAAGGCAGTCTTCTACAATGTGGCCCAAGACACCAAACAAGTGTCTTCCTTTGATCCAATCAACGACCACCTTGCAATCCATTTCAATCTCCTTTATCATAATAGCCTCCCTTTGGCAGCAACGCAGAGACCAAGCTAAGGCGACTAATTCAGCTTCCTCCACCGTTTGACCCGTTAGCATTCTTCTCGTGCCAGCTAATTCAACCTCCCCTAATACATTACGAACAACAAAGCCAGCTCCCAGCCACCTTTCCCCTGTTATCTCAAATATAGTTGCATCCACATTCAGTTTTCTTTCTCTTGGCGCTCCCCATTTCCGTGTTCTATGTTGTTGAGAGTTCGTCCTCCTTGTCCTTACCCCTTCAACAAACCTGTATTGCTCTATCAATTTGCCAGCTAACTCTATTACTTGCAGCGGCTCATAACTCTTGTTCTTGAAGATCTCCATATTGCGTGCTTTCCATAAAGCCCATAGGACACTCACAATTTCTTCAACCTCTCTTTTCTTCATCATGTTGAATGAATGAAATATGCCGTCTTGCATAGAAGAAAACATCACCTCTAATTGCCTGAAACCCCATTTTGAGATTAACCATACTGCCCTAGCTAGCGGGCAACAGCAGAGACAATGGAAAGCTATTTCCATCTTATTGTCACAAGATGGGCAATTACACTCGGTTATAATGAGCCTTTGAGTTAATGCTTGAGGAGTTGGGAGGATACCGTTAATTGCCTTCCACAAGAACAAAATGACTTTCCTTGGTATGTTTAGATGCCAAATTTGTTTCCAAAAACCCATCAAATTTCTACTGGAACTTCCAGCATCATGCAACGACATAGAAGAATGAGCCATTTTATACCCCAAATTCACAGAATAATGGCCATGCCTATTATAGAACCAAACCTGTTTATCAATAGGTCGTCGATAGCTCAAAGGAATTGACAAAATCAAACCACGTTCGTAAGGAGGTAACAAAGTAATGATTTTCTCTTCGTACCATGTCACAGTTCTGTGATTAATCAACTCCGACACCTTCATACCGTCATCAATTGAGTGATCAGAAAAAGTGAAAAGCCTAAGTGACTCATACGGAATCCAATTATCCTTTAAAACGCTAATACTCTGACCATCACCTACTCTCCAGATTAAACCCTTGCTAACTATTTGTTGACTTCCCCGAATGCTTCTCCATAAATAGCTTGGGTTAGCACCAATTGGAGCATTTAAAAAATCTGTAGTAAGGAAGTATCTTTCTTTAAGAACTTTGTAAGCAAGAGTAGGTTCTTTCATTTGGAGTCTCCAACCCTACTTCTCCAGCATGACTAAATTGAAACACTTGATATCTCTGAAACCCATTCCTCCTAAAAATTTAGATTCACACATCTATTTCCAATTCTTCCAATGGATTTTTTAATCCTTGCCATTTCCACCCCACCAAAATTGTGCAATCACAGTCAATTTCATGACAAATGGAATCCGGTAGCTTGAAACAACTCATAATGTAAGTTGGAATTGCCTGCTCTATAGATTTAATAAGAATTTCTCTCCCCGCTACAAATAACAATTTATTTTTCCCATTAGAGATGCGTTTAACAACCCTTTCTTTGACATAACTGAAAATCTGTTTTTTGGAGCCTCTTGCAGAGGCATTCCCAAATACATACCACCCCACTATGCTTCGTTAATGCCAAGCATTTGACTTGCCATTGCTCTATCCTCTGTTGAAGTATTTCTGCTAAATAACAAACCAGATTTATCCTTGTTGATTTTCTGGCTTGAAGCAGCTCATATTTTTCAAAAATTGCCTTCAATACTTGTACTTCTTGCCGTTTGACCTTTCCAAAAATCATACTGTCGTCTGCAAATAAAAGTTGAGTAATATTTGTTCCACTATGGCATATCTTTATTCCCGAAATACTCTTTGTCGCCTTAGTCCAATTTAGTAAGCCAGAAAGGGCTTCTGACACAATTACGAAAAGAAAAGGAGAAAGTGGATCACCTTGACGCAAACCTCTCGAGGGTACAAATTTCTGATCTGGAACACCATTGATCAACGCCGAATATAACACCGTTGTAATGCATCTCCAAATTATATCAATAAATTTTCCTTCAAAGCCTATCTTTCGCATGATTTCCTTAACACAAGTCCACTCCACCCTGTCGTAAGCTTTGCTCATATCAAGTTTAAGAGCAAAATTGCATGTCTTCCCCATTCTTTTGTTATGTAAAGCATGGATGATTTCTTGAGCAACAATGACATTATCTGATATTTGCCTGCCTTGTACAAAAGCACTCTGATTTTCTGAAATGATGGTTGGTAAGACAAGTTTTAGTCTGTTTGTGAGAACTTTGGATGCAATTTTGTAAAGGGTATTACACAGACTAATTCGACAACATATTTATGCACATCATTCTTAAGGTTTTCCCAAAATTTTTAAAAAAATAATGCAAGGAATCCGCCAGGGCCTGGGGCTTTCGTGGGGTGCATTTGAAACAAAGCTAGCCTTACCTCTTCCTTCGAAATTTCACCATTCAATTGCCCATTCATCTCAGGCGTTACCTTAGCTTGAATTCATGTCAATATTCTTGCAATTTTCGTTGTTGAATTCAATTTAGTAAATAATTGAGAGAAAAAACTACTAACCTCCTGATGAAGCTCTTCTTGTGACTCTATCCATTCATCATCTTCCTTCTTTATAGCCCATATTGTGTTTTTTCTCCTTCTATTTTTGGCTCTCTAATGAAAGAATTTTGTGTTCTTATCACCATCTCTAAACCACTCAATTCGAGAACGTTGCCTCCACATCACCTCTTCATCCCGAGTCAAGCTATTTAGCTCTGCTTGAGTTTGTTCTAACTTTTGCAAATTAACACCTGTTAAATGCATATCCTGAATTTCTTCTTTTTTCTTCCTAATCTTCACTTGCAAATGATTCAAAGGGTTTGGTTTTTGAGCCCGTAACCAGTTTTTAATTCTCTCCAGTTTGCCCATAAGTCCATATGATTCATCTGCCCGTGTAGATAAAGTGTCCAATATAGCCTTGTTACATACCTTATTTGACAACCATGCTTCCTCATAATGGAATCGTCTTTGCCAGCTTACCTTCCGAAGATGAAACAAATCCAACCTTTGTGCCAGGTGGTCAGAAGCTCCCAAATATTCATTAAATACTGAAGCTCGTGGGAATAACTCTCTCCACTTTTCCGTACACAAGGCCTTGTCCAGTTGACAACGAGTGAAGGCTTCTGCATCTCGGTTGTTCCACCAAGTGTACTTTGGCCCTCTGTAGCCCATATCCCTTAATGCACAGTCAAAGCATGTCTCACGGAATTCAGTCACTTGTACCTCCCTTCTGTCTGGCCCACCTTTCTTTTCACTAGCAAAGAATATTTCATTGAAGTCCCCCACACATAACCACGGCAGCTGCGATCCCGTCCCAAGCTATCTAAGTAAACTCCAACTTAGATGTCTATCTTTTGTTCGGGTAGACCATAAAATCCTGTAAATCTCCACTTGGAACCTCTCAACAAAATTTCTGTGTCTATATGGTTTCTAGAATAAGAAGTCACAGTTATATCAGCATTTTTTCTCCAAACAATTGCCAGACCTTCCGATCTTCCATTAGCATCCACTGTCAGGCACCCATCCATTTCAAACCTAATTCTTAGTCTTTCCATCTCCAAACTATTCTTTCTTGTCTCCATAAAAAAGACTACATCGGGGTTTTTGCTCCTAATATAATCTAGGAGCATTTGAATTGTATGAGGATTCTCGAGTCCTCGACAATTCCAACAAATTATTCTGATTTATCTAAGCGGTGCTGGTCATTTTGACCATTCTGCATCGTTGGTTCATTAGAAACTATGTCAACCAATTTTAACTTCTTCCCACATTCCACCACTTTCTTCTTTGAGGGTTCAGCCTTCCTCTTCAACTTATTTGACACTCTTACCAAACTTTCCTGCCTATGCTCTTGACCTCTTTTTTTAGATGTAACACAATCCTCAGTAATGTGCTTGCAACTATTCTGTATTTCACATTCAGAGACTGTTGTCGACCTAATAACTTCAGCATTAGTCTCACTTCCCTACCTTTATTCACAGTATCATGCCTAGGAGAATTCCTAGTTGTTTCATTGTCATGTGGTGATTTCAGCTGACTTCTATTATCACCCAGAATTGTGTTATTTACAGAATCTTTTTTTTTGTTACCCCTGCTCATCATCTTCAGCACCTGCATGGCTCTCATCATTTGACCTCTGAGTTTCCTGTTTAAGAATTTCTTGAAGGGTCTTGGTAGTAAATCTATAATCCCCTGCTTTGCTCTCACTGCTCTGCTTTGACTGTTCGCTGCTACTTTTATTCTCTTGGTCCTGGCATTGCTTATCCCTCCCATCAATTACAATAGTAGTAGCCTTCCTCCTTAATGGTGCAATCAAGAAATTCCCATACTAATCAGAAACTTCATTTCCCTGTTCATCATGACAGTAACTATCACAACTACTGGAAGTATGCCCGAGCAGTCCACACTTAAAGCAAAATTGTGGCAATCTCTCATATTGAATGCTAAGCCATCGAATTTTACCAGCATCCATTGAAAGCATTACTCCTCTACGTAGTGGTTTTGTCAAATTAATAGACACCCTTATCCTTAAGAATCTGTCTTTTAATCTTCTTCTTCCCCATCAACTATAATAAATCTCCCTATCGCATTAACAATCGAAATAGCAGATTCTTTTGTCATCAGTTTCAATGGGAGTCCATGAACATGGATCCAAAAATCCTCCCTTTCAAAGTCAATTGCTTCTGGCTCAAAAAAAACTGCATCAAACTCCTTGAGGACCAGTAAGCATCTACCAAAGCACCAAGGTTTCCCCATTATAACCTTTTTATAATCTTCTTTGTCATCAAAAGTAAAGAGAAATCGATTCTCATGAACTTTCTTTCACTACTAATTTGCCTTTTAGATTCCATTTTGAACCCAAAGTTTTTACCATAGCATCCTGGTTGACCTTCTTTCTATCCCAAATAGCTCCTAGAAGATTGAATATTCTGATCTTTGATGAACCCGAATCTCCTTTATTTTTAATTACAATTTGATTGTTCTCCTCTTCTGATAGTCGAAAATGTTTCCATCTTTCACTAAGATAGCATTTGGTATGAGGGAAGTGAGAGCACATTCTCTGTAATGTACCCAATTAAATTACATTGCAGTATTTGTTTTACAACAGACCACTGCAATGTAAGATTATAATGCAATCACATTATAGCCAAGAGATGTAATGTGATTGTAATCCAAAACCAATGCAATCAGATTGCATTACACTCTGTAATGTTTTTAAAAATATCTTTACTCTTCAACTTTATTATCTTATTAAAAATATTTTATAATGTTATAATTAAAATAAAAAATATTAAAATAAAATATATAATATAAAAATAAAATAAAATATAAAAACTTAAAATTTATATAATATAGGTAAAATAAATTAAAATAAATATATAATATAAAAAATTATATTAAAGAAATGAAAATAAAATATATAAGTTTATAATAATAAATAAAAATAACATATATGACATTAAAAATATATTTAAGAGATGATATTATATAAAACTTAATAATAAAAAATATAAATATATTAAACTTGTATTTAATAACTATGGGTAATTTTGAAAATTAACATTACATTCTCAACAAAGTACTTATAAACCAAACACTGCAATGTTATCTTACCTACATCTTAATCATTATTTTGCTTGTATAAGAAACACTGTAATGTTATTTTTTCTGTAATCACATTGCTTACAATCATATTACCTGTAATCACATTACATTGTAAAATACCAAACGCTACTTAAAATCTTCCATTTTATAGGTATCTCCTAGGGCTAACTACTAAATCCCTTACCATTTCACAAACTAAAAGCCAAGATTCGTTGGGAAACGCTCCTGGTGGCCAACTTGTTGAAACAAGACAAACTCTCCTAACCCTAATTTAGAGAGACCAAGAAATAAAGATTTTATTAAGAAACATCTTTTATATAATGCCACATTAAGAAGAAACAAGCAAAAGACCTTTAATACATGATTCCCTTAGTTTAGCTCTATATAAATTGAAATTGACACAAAATAATTAAGATTAATTTCACAGTTCGTATTTAAATATAGTAAAATTAGATCTGTATTCATTGCTCAAAAACATCTTTGATAACCATTGGTAACATGGCAAAAAAGTCAATAAAAATGTCATGTTATTTTACTTTTTATTTTTAAAAAAAAGTTATTTTTGAAATTAAAATATAAAAAATTAAAAAATAAGCAAAACATAAAAAATAAAAAACCTGCCTTTCTTAAATTTTTATTTTGAAATTAAAAATTTGAATAAAATTGGGAAAAATAAAATAAATAAAAAATGAAACAAATAGATTAAATAAGAACAAAAAGAGAGGTGTCAATTTGTCGCCCTTGACGTAAATGACAATGATCTACCTCAGACTAGGCAAATCATAAATTAATGTCAATCTTCACACTTATAGATGGGCGACGTCAGACCCACCCCTTTCCTTCTTCTCCTTTCTCCTCCTTTCCATTCTCCCCATTTTTCGCTCTCTCTCATTTTGAGCTCTTCTTTTTTTTTTTTTTTAACTTTTAATTTCAAAAATAAAAAATTTCAGAACAAATTACAAATAAAAATAAGGTGACATTTTTATACATGTAGGGAATTTTTATTAGCTATATTTGGTCACTTCATCCATTTGAGTAACAATGTTAATCAAAAAGTGTAAGCTGCCTAAAAGAAGTAAATTTCAAAAATTTTTAAATTTTAAATAACAAATGGATAATTTCATTATAATTCGAATGTCAAATTTATAATTAAGCACAATATTTAATTACATATTTGATTTTGAATAAAAATATTTAAAAACCATATAACCCTCTTTAGTAGCCAATAAAAAAAACATAAAATTGAAAGAGCTAAGAAAATTTTTAGGATTTCGTTCAACACAAGCCAATTAAGAATTTTTTTAGTAGCCAAATGAGAACAATGAACAAAATGAGAAAAAGAAAATTGATGAATTGAGGAAAAGTAAAAAGAGAATTTTGTTATGAATATTTTTATTAATATCCATTTATACTACAGGAAATTATGAGAGATATCCTTCCTCATAAGCTCAATTCAAAAATATCGTTTTTATAATTTTAACTATTTTTAGCCAATTTTTGACATAACTTCACAACAATACCCTTTAAACAATTTCAGACAAATTAAAATGGTTTCAGTTTTCTCTATCCCGCCCTCCAGACAGAAATTTAAAAATTAAATCTTGATTTCTCTCTCTGGTCAAATACTGTCTATCCCACCATCCAAAGAGTAGAGATAACATCAAGCTCTTTCTTATTTTGTTTTATTTTTTTGGATGGTGGATCTTGGGGTTCTCCAAGGTAATAAACAATGATTTTAATCTTTTATAGTAATTGCAGGTAACATGATGAATGTGGTAATTGGATGCTTTCTAGTGATGACTTGCTTCGAAACATGTTCTGCGATGGAGATGCCTGTGTTAGTGAGTTGGATCAGATTGGTTAAGATAATGGGCTTAGGGAGAAGGAACAGCTAAAGCATGTTTGATGGGTTTTATGATGGTTCACAATTTTGTTGTGCTTGTGATTAGGATAATTGTTAAGTATGTTTGCTAGGGATTTTGATTTTTTATGAGATTTTGAGTTGAAATTGTTCAAGAAATATTTTGTAAAGAGAATATATTTTGTTTTTGCATAAAGGGGGTGAGCAAAGCCCTCCCGATAAGGATATATTTTGTCTTGCTTTGGAGGGTTATGGAGTTTTGTAAACTATATTTTATGAAATGCACAATTTCCTAGCTTAGCAAAAAAAAAGTGTGTTTTAGATTTTTGAGTTTATTAGTTTATTCATAGAACCTCAAAGTTGACGAGTTGAAATTGATTAGACAAGTTTTTAAGTATTACGAAACTAGTTTTTAGGTATTACGTGATTTTATCGCTGCGTAATTGGTTTTTATGCATTACATGATTGGTTATAGGCATTGTGAGACTGGTTTTAGGTATTGCATGATTGATTTTTAAGCAATGCCTAAGTCACACAGTACCTTACTAACTAGTCATGTAATGCCGACCAACTAATCATGCAATGCCATATCAATCAATTTCATAATACTTAAAAACTAGTCACGCAATGCTCAAAGTTAGTCACACAATACTTAAAAATTAGTCATGTAATGCTTAAAAACTAGTCATGCAATGTCCAAAGTTAATCACGTAATGTCTAAAGTCAGTTATGCAATGCCATCACGCAATGCCCAAAAGTCACCAAAACTACTGAATTTCATTTAACAAAATTAATAACTTCAAACGATACACCATATTCTATTTAACAACATAATTAACGAATATGCCAACTTGACCAAAATTACTCAAAATGTTCAAAGGTTTTTCTTCATATATCAAAAATCACTTCAAAATACTTAAAAATGCTCAAAACACTCAAAAGTTTCCTTCGTGTAGCAAAAACTACTCCAAAATGCTCAAAATTCTTAAATGTTTTTCTTTCTAGTAAGGAATACTCCATAAATGAATAGTCTGATAAAGAAAGCTCAAAGAATATGAGTTAGTTTGAGATGCAGACCTAAACATACTTGCCCTATTAATAGGTTTCGGGTTGAGGTCCGGAGCCAAATAAATGGATCGGTTTCATTAAGGATAATTTTGTCCAAATTTTAATTCTCTTGGCTTAAAATAGTTAAAATTATGGAGAGGTCTATTATCACATATGCCTTATACATGGGGCCGATTTAAAAAATGAACGCTTTATACTATGTATATCTAGATTTGGATGTAAATTAAATTAGATGAAAATTAAAATTTAATTAATCCATCTAATCTATTAGTATTATTTTCATCTTGTAAATTAAATTTAGATAAGGGGTTATTAACCTATAAATAAGCCCTTTCACTTCATTTGTAGAGACACACTTGAATAAGATCTTCTTACTCCTTATAAATACTTTCTCTTATAGTTGTTCTTTTAAGTTATATTTTCATAACACGTTATCAACACGATCATCTAATCTTTCAACTTTTAGAATCGTTTTATTTTCATCATCTTCAAGTTTCAAAAAGATTTCAATGATTTGGTTTTGATCTCTAGTTTTAGCAAATCGGGTAAGTATTGGTATTATTTTATTTTCATCATCTTCAAGCTTTAAAAGGATTTTAGTGGTTGGTCTTTAATTTTTGGTTGTAACAAATCAAGCAAGTGACTTGATATCTCTTTAATATTTTTATTCCCTAAAAATCAACCTTAACATGAATTTTGCTATCAAATAGTATATGTTTTATTTTGTCCCTTGATAGGAAAGTGAATCTATTATTCTATAGTTATTAATGAAAAATCATAAATTTTCATTCCTTGAAGTGAATGCAACAAACAAGCTAGTAATAGAAAATTATAAATTCATATACTCCATGAAATGAATGCGACATCATTTAATAATTATGGTCATGGTCATAAATCCATCCATTTCTTAAAATAAATGCAATTTCATTGTAATCATAAACATGGAAGAAGCCGTCAGAATAATTTTACCACCAGAAGTGCATAGATAATTTTGCCACTCGAAGTGGATAAATAATTTTACCATAAGAAGTAGATGAACACCTTAACCCACTAACCCACAAAAAGTGGATAACCCACCAAACGTGGATAACCCACCAAAAGTGGATGAATACTTGTAACCCACCAAAAGTGAATGAATACTTGTAACCCACTAAAAGTAGACTAATACTTTTAACCCACTAAAAGTGGATAAATAATGAAAAGATAAAAATGGAAAGAATAAAAGGAATATAAAAACATATTGTCATTAATGTGGCATGAAATACCATTGGTCACGTATGTTGACTCCATATGTTTTTTTATGATAACAAAATATTCATTATTCATTATTGTCTAATCTTGTTATTTAAGTGTGTAAGATTTAATTTAATACCCCTAACAAAGTTGTCCATCAAAGGCAAGTTAAGAAGCTTGCTAAACTTAATGAAGAGTTAATCAGTGAAGAGAAAGAAAGAGTAAGGTGATTAATAAAGATAGAAGGTGAGTAACTGATTAACAAGGAGCTATAATCGGTTAAGGGATACCTAGGCGCTAAGGTTAAAGCAAGGCAGAGGACTCTTAATCAATTAGCACTAAGCTTAACTGATTGAGGAAGTGTTGGAAGATGAATTCAAAGTCATGCTAATCGGTTAATAAGTCTAATTAATCAATTAGAGCACAAGGCCCTAATACCTACAAGCACCAAAATCTAGTTTAAAAGATAGTTGATCGTTTAAGGGAGCCAAAATGGAGAAGTTAAAATTTTGTAAAATTTTTAGTTGATTAAAGTTGATTTTATTCTATTGTGGTTGAAGGAAGTATAGCTTCAATTAGTTAAGGGAAGAGCTAATCAATTAGAGGAAGACTGCTCTGCAAAGAAAAATGAAAATAGAAAGTTTGTAATCAGTTAACGCCTCTTGTAATAGGTTAGAGTAGAGAACACAACAGTAGGATAGTACAAGGTAGAAAAGTTGTAATCGATTAGAGCTGCTTGCAACGGGTTAGCCAAAATCTGGTAGTGCAAGATTAATTGAAAGATCTAGAAAAGTCAATATTTTCCTATCTTGAGGAACAAAGTTATAATTGATAACACTTTAATATAGAGTTATTTAGGCTTAATTTTGATAATTATTTGGCTTAGTTCATGTAGTAATGCATAGAAATTAGTAGGTTATTTAATAATTTTAATTTAGTTATTTTGGGTGAGTAAATCTAATCATGGTTAATTTTATGCTTAATTTGGTGTTAATGTGGTTAAGGTAGGTTGTTACTGATTTATTTGTACTTTTGTAGGTGTTTGAGGAAAGAAGAATTTTAATGGAAAGAGGAGAGCAATTTCAAGGTGCAGACTTCCATTGCACATGTTTTGCTATTTTGGTTATAAGTCTCTCTACAAAGCTCCAAATAAAGCGATTTTTTTACCATTGGAAATATAAGAGAAAAAGCTACAATGTTTACACTTACCAGTTTGATATAGAAGGAGGTGAAAAATCTTATTGAAGTTGACATACTATATCAATCTTAAAGTAATTACGATTTCTGCTAATTAATTGGACAAGGCTGTAACTCACATAGTCTGGTGAGGAAATTCTGGCTGAAATTGACTTCTTTCTCCACCCAACTTACCTAACATCAAATCTTATAAAAATAACCTTTCGAAGGACTTGAAAAAAAAAAGAGAACGAAGAAACACCAAATTAATAGCTGAGAGTCAAGCCACAGAGTCATTGAAGCTAAGAAGAATTTGCAAGATTCAAAAAGATTTATAGATCAAGAATATAATTCTTGAGTTTTTTTATATTTTTTTTATTCTCTTATTTTCTTAGTTTTGTTTTTAATGTTTGGATTTTACTCGATGATGATGTGTGACTGAATGGGGAGCTGAGTTTTTACTCTAAGATTATGATCGAACTCATTATATAGTCTGAATTATTTATCTCTCTTTTGATTATGTTTGATAGATTTAGGTTGTTTATTTTATTTTATTTTATTCTTAATGCTTCTAATTACTTGATCACCAATTAGATTGAATTGAAAACTTAAGTTAAACCTCGACGAAGGAGATTTAGGTAGACCTTGAATATAATAGTGTATGATCGAATAAACTTAGTTGATTGGATGATTTGATTTGTATATAGGTAGGCATACACTTATAAGCTATACATAGCTAAAATTAGAGCACAAACTTAATAAATCTTTCTTTAATTTAATTTATATAGACATATAGTAAATTAATTAGGAGAGGTATTTTTATGAGAAACTCGACAGAGACTTGTAAATAATTTAAGACTCTAGGTTAGTAACTTAATCCATTAAACTAAGTTAAGAGAGAGAGACAATAATTAGATGAAGTATTGAGGGATATTATAATCTTAGGTCTGGTAGTTGATTGAAGTTTCAGTTTAGTAGCTTTAATTTTTCTTTTTAATAATTTTAAAATTTGATTGTTTGAATAAAATTAAGGTGTGTTAATTTTAATAGTTAATAGTATGGATTAAAACAATTCCCTATGGGAACGATATTCTATTCATTACTATATTACTTATTAACAATACATGCACTTGCGTGAGAAATCAACAACAATAATAGAGGATGTATTATTTCTAATGTCTCAAAAAAATTTATTAAATTTTAAAGATATTCATTTGAATGGATATCATGTTGAGACAACAAATGAAAGAGACATTTAATACCTCTATATTACATCTATTATTTTGAGTAAAAGTGTGTGCTTAAAAAAAATTACCTGATTTGTTCTATGGATTGTACAATACAAATATGAGAATGATTAAAGCTTATATTATAGTAAATAAGAAGTTTAGTAATGATTTTAATATTTGGTATGACCGGTTGGACCATCCCAAATCAATAATAATGTAAAAAATTATTAAAAATTAATGTGATCAACCATTGAAAAGCTAGAAGATTTTTGAATCTAACAAATTTTCATGTGCCGCTTGCTTTGAAGGAAAATTAATATAAGGCCATCACTAGTTAAAGTTGAGACTAAATCTCTTAAATTTTGGAAATATATTCAGGGTGATATATGCGAATTCATATATCCATCATACGGACCATTCAAATATTTTATGATTTTAATCAATGTATCGACAAGATGCTTATATGTGTGTTTTTTATGAACTCGCAATTTGGCATTTGTAAGATTACTTGTACAAATAATTTGTGTGTGAGTACATTTCTCTAATTATGCAATCAATACAATTCGTCTTGACAATGGTGGCGAATTTACACCTTAATCTTTAATGAATATTGCATGTCAATTGGAATAAATGTTGAACAATCTGCTAGTCATGTTCATACACAAAACAGTCTAGTAGAATCGTTTATCAAACACCTTAAACTGATTGCAAAGCCACTACTTGTGAAATCTATACTTGGGGGCATGTCATTTTGCATGCAGTAGCACTTGTATGCATCAGGCCAACGAGTTATCATAAATTCTCCTTTATACAATTGGTCTATAGTCAAGAACCAAATATTTCTTATCTAAGAATTTTTAGATGTGTGGTATATGTTCTAATTGCTCCACCATAATACACAAAGATGGATCCTCAAAGGAGGTTAGAAAAATATGTTGGATATGAATCTTATTTTATAATTAAATATCTAGAACTCTCAATAAGAGATTTATTTACTGCAAGGTTTGTTGATAGTCATTTTGATGAAACAATTTTTCTAACATTAGGGAAAGAAAATAAGGACCTAGAAAAGGAAATATCTTGAAATATATTATCATTATCTAATTTTGACCATCGCACAAATCAATGTAAACAAGAAGTTCAAAAGTAATTCTTTTTCAAAATATAGTAAATCAATTGCCAGACATATTTACTAACCTAAAAATAATAACTAAATTTTATATACTAGCTACAAATGCTCTTATTAGCATTGATGTCCTTGTAGGACGAGGCACATGAAAAGCATGCAGATCAATCGGTTCTAAAGATAAAATCCTTAAAAGAAAAGAACAAATATTCAAGATGGTTAAAAAGAGGAAATAGAAACTCTAGAAAAGACCCCTGACATAATTGATAAAAATTTCAAAAGAAATACAAGTTCCTGATAGCATTGAAAATAAAAAGATCTCAATAAATTATGTCATAATGAGAAAAGATGGAATTGGAATGAAATAAACATCAACAATATTTTTTGTATATAATATAGAGCTCAATATTATGAAAGAAAAATGAGGATCTTAAACTTATATTTATTAAAGAATATAGACACAAAAATGATTGGTCAATGTGAAAAGACGCAATCAAGGTGAAATTCACTTGCAAAATATGAAATTTTTGGACTTGTAGTCCGTATACCAAATGGTGTAAAACCAATGAGATATAAATGAATATTTGTGCGAATATAAAATGAGATTATGAGATATTGAGTATAGCTTTTTTCACAAAGTTTTTTCTAAAGATCTATTATTGAATATGAAGAGATATATTCTCTGTGGTGGATGCAATTATAATTTTATAATAACTAGTTGGCAATAAATAAGAAAATTAAAATTTGTCTAATGAATGTAGCTACAACTTATTTATATGGCTCACTTGATAATGATATCTATATGAAAATCCCTGAAGAATTTAAGTTATCTGAAACACAAAATTTGAATTCTCAAGAAATTTATTCGATTAAATTAAATCTTTACATAGATTAAAGCAATCTGAATGCATGTGGTACAATTGTTTTAATAAATATTTGTTAAAAGAATGCTATAAAAATGATCCTATATGCCCATATGTTTTTATAAAGATTCGGATCTAAATTTGTGATAATTGTTGTTTATGTTGATGACTTTAACTTTATTGAAACTCCTAAAGAGTTATTAAAAGCCGTAGATTACTTAAAAAGTGAATTCAAGATGAAAGACCTTGGAAAACAAAGTTTTGTTTGGGTTTTCAGATTAAGCACTTCATAGACAGAATTTTCAAATTATATAATAAAAGTGCTAAAATAATTCTATATGGATAAAGTATATCTATTGAATTCACCAATGGTTGCAAGATTATTAGATGTGAGAAAAAAATGACTATTTCCGATCTCGTTAGGATAATGAAGAATTTCTTTGTCTTGAAGTTTCGTATCTTATTGTAATTAGAGCACTAATATATCTATTTAGCAATACATAACTTGGTTTATCAATTGCTGTAAATTTATTAGCAAGATATAGTTCTTCTCTAACTCTAAGACATTAGAATGAAATTAAACATTTGCTTTGATATCTCTGAGGAATAATGGATATAGGCTTATATTATTCAAATGCATTACAATCATATTTAATTGGTTATGCAATTGTAGAATATTTAGTTGATCCATACAAGGTTCAATCTTAGACATGTTACTTATTCATATGTGGAGGTATGACCATTTCATGGCATTTTGTAAAACAAACTACAATTGCTACTTCTTTTAACCTTCCAGAAATTTTAGCAATTCATGAGGCAAGTTGTGAATGTGCTTGATTAAGATCCATAACTCAACATATTCGAGAATTAGGTGACTTGTCAACCAAGAAGAAAATTTCAACAACGCTATACGAGGATAATATTGTTTGCACAACATAGTTAATGGAAGGATACATTAAAGGCGATAAGACAACACATAATGTGCCAAAATTCTTCTTCACTTATGATCTCTAAGAAACTAGTGATATTAGTGTTCAACAAATTTAGTCAAGCGACAATCTAGTAGATTTGTTCACCGAAGTCATTCCTACTGCAATATTTGAAAAGTTGATACAATATCAGAATGCGTTATTTTAAAGATCTTAAATAATCAATCATCAAGGGGAGTAAAATACACATTGTACTTTTTTCCTTCATCAAGGTTTCTCCCATTGGGGTATTTTTTTTTCATAAGATTTTTAATGAGTCAGTATTTCAAAAGTATATTCTTGAAGAGAATTATGTACTCTTTTTGCTTCACTCAAATTTTTTTTCATGAGGTTTTTTGCTTATAAGGCTTTAACGAAGTATATTTTTAATAAAATGGATATTCAATAAGGAGTGTTATGAATATTTTTGTGAATATCCATTTATACTATGTATATCTAGATTTAGGTGTAAATTAGATTGGATGAAGATTAGGATTTAATCCATCCATATATTCTCTTACTATTATCTTTATTTGGTAAATTCAATCTAGATAAGAGGATATTAGGTTATAAATAAGCTCTTTCACTTCATATATAGAGACACACTTGAATAAAATCTTCTTACTCCCTCTAAATACTTTCTCTTATTGTTGTTCTTTTAAGTTATATTTTTATAATAAATTTACCTTAGATAAAATTTGAATGTAAAAAAAAATCTGAAAATATTTGATGA
The DNA here is from genome assembly GCF_002168275.2 of Theobroma umbraticum. NCBI lineage: Eukaryota > Viridiplantae > Streptophyta > Magnoliopsida > Malvales > Malvaceae > Theobroma > Theobroma umbraticum. The sequence goes on along the minus strand of NW_018397272.1, from coordinate 3,433,750 downwards.
GAATTAGAGTAAGAGAAGATAATTGATATGAGCTTGAGAGAGATAATCTGTGAGTGATTTTCCTAGAAAAAAGAATTCAGTGTTAAAGATAAGGGGTATTTTTTTTAAGCTGTTTCATCGGGATGGTTTCCTTTGTTCTTTTGGGCCTGTCTCCTCTCTTTCTCACAAATTTGTTTTCATCTATTTTATGAGATTAGACTTTAATTAGTGCAACTAAATGAAAATTATTAAGTGTTATGTGATGAATTTAGTTGCATTAAAACATATGCAGCTAAAATTATGCACCAAAAGTAAAAAATGTTGTATTGTATGGATGCAACAAATTAATACAGATATGTACAAAAAAAAAAACAAATTAATACAGATTTTTTACTTCACTAGTTTTTGCTACACATATGTTACACATGGATGATTTAATATATAAAGATCATAATTATTATATTAAAATAATAATAATAAATAACTTTTTATGTACAACTTTAATTTTGAGTAGATAATTATTACATTAAATATTAAACAAAATTTAATTTCTTTAGTTTCATGCTATACAATATGTTCGGCAAGAGGAGAATTTAATGTATTTTTTTAAAGTGTATTTTTCTTCTTTTAGGCATATGCATCCATCATGTATATTTTCCCTTTTGGTTGAGTTCTAGTGATATATAAGAATAATAGTAACAAGTATTAAAAAAATATTTTTATCAAAACATATCTATAAGTTACCTGATGATCAACTTTGTAGATCATGATTACAATCCTGATTCAATCAATACTTAACAACTATATTTTCAAGAAAAACACTAGAGTTTTAATAAAGTTTTGGTCTAGAAGGTATCTTTTATATAGAAATCAATATATTACTCATTAAAATTTATTAAATAAAATAAGATTCTATAAATAACTTAACGTCAATTTAAACCTCATGCAATTAAAAAGAGTTAGGGAAAAGAAAAAATATTAATGATTATGTATTATAATCTTCCATGAATCAACTATTGATTGATGCCAATGCGGCATTAAACGGTTAGTTGAATGCCTTAAAACTTTTAGGTCTTAGGTTCAAGTCTCCTTGTGTTGATTTTAAATTTATATGTTAGTTGGTTATTAATTATTTATTTATGTTATTTTAACTTCTTTATATTGAATGTAAAAGTTAAGTCATATAACCTTTAGATTAATATAATATATGTCAAAAAATTGCAAATCCTTTTATAAATGTTTAAATGTTTAAACTTAGATGAAATTCCTTGTGTATTTTTTCCAACAGGTTCAAAATGATTATTTAAGATTTTTTTTTCTGCTTCTACATATTTTAACACAATATATATGAAGCAGGCTTCACATCCTTTTCCCTCAATTAAAAAAAAAACTTAACATAATATATTGCTAGATAATATCTCATGCTTAATATATTGCCAGGCGCAAAACCAATTAGGTTGCTGCATAATATCTCTTGAATAGCCGCTAAGGAATAAGGATTTTCAATCATAGTAATTTCTATGTGAAGCCGAATAGAAATAAAAGAAAAGCAGAAAATTTGGATAAAATAATATTGCCAACATAGACCCAACAAAACATAGAAGCAAATTAAACCCTTGAGATCATCGGCCTTGTGGATTCCTAATTTCAGAGAAAACGGCCCGAGACCTGAGTACTTCGTCGAAATCCTTGTTGGTAGTACTTTGTTCATCACTTGTACTACTAAACGTGGTGCGGGACATCAGCACGTGTTCACCAATGCTGCTAAAAACTTCACCGCTATCATCTGTTAAAAGATGAGTCTCCTCTTCCACACCTACTTCCATTTGATTATTGCCACAATTTATCTCTTCTTCCGCATTACCCTGCAATCGTAGAGCAAACTCAAGGCTCCACACAACATCGCTCATAGATGGCCGCTCGGTTCCCTCGTCAGCTAAGCAACTCATCGCCACCTCAGTAAATTTCTTGAAACACGGAGGAGCTATCTTACCCCTTAAAAATGGATCAATGAACTGATCAAGGGTTCCGTTGCGGTAGCATTCTTGAGCCCATGTTGCTAAGCTAGCTTGTTCCTTATCTACCGTTCGATTAATTGGTGGCCTAGCACACAATACTTCACACAACACCACACCAAATGAATACACGTCCGATTTTTCCGTTAATTGTTGACGACGATAGTATTCTGGATCCAAATACCCAAAGCTGCCCTTTACAACCGTGGTAACGTGTGCCTTGGACACGTTTGTCGGGCCTAATTTCGATAACCCAAAATCTGAAACCTTGGCGACCCACTTCTCATCCAATAAAATATTTGTTGTCTTAACATCACGATGAATTATTGTGTGCTTTGCTCCAGTGTGAAGATATTGCAACCCACGTGCCGCACCAATACAAATCTCCAGCCTTTGTTTCCATGGCAGGGGGGGATTATCAGTCTTGTAGAGATGATCACGGAGGGTGCAGCGGACCATGAAATTATAGACCAGGATCATCTCATGGTCATCGTTGCAATAACCAATCAAAGAGACCAAATGGAGATGGCGGAGTTGGGAAAGCATCTCGATCTCGGTCTTGAACTCAAGGGCACCTTGTTGAGATTCAGGATTCAATCGTTTGATTGCCACCGGTTTGGCACCACCATCTATGACTCCCTTGTAAACGTTACCAAAACCTCCAACGCCAATAACGAAATCATTGTCAAAGTCGTTGGTAGCTGTTTTGATCTCAGCAAGTGAGAAGTATCGACAAAGATCGGATGGTAGAGATGTTCCTTGAGACTTTGAGGACTTGGTTGTAGAAGAAAATTTACTCCACCAGGTAGACCCGTCAGTTGAACCAGAATTCTTGACTCTCATTTTCCGTAGGAATATCAAGAAACATAGAAGAGAAAGAGAAACTAAGCCTAATGCTACACCACCAACTATTGAAAATATTTTCTTATGAACACTATTTTTCCTTCTTGTTGGCGCAAAACCGCCCGGTGAACCGGCTGGAACTGGAACTGGGTCAGGGTTGGGTCCGGCGAGATTTCCATCATTGCTCAATTTGAATATTTCAAGCCCATTCAATATAGCATCAGAATAGCTGGTCCTCCAAGCTGGGGCAGGATGTAGTGCAATTGAGAGATTTGTTCTCTTTTGGTTTCCTGCTTTTGCGCCACTGCCAATCATAACAACATAATTTTGGATTACAGGAACCCCGGTTCCATCAGCCCAACTAACGACATCTGCTTGAGATTCAACCATCACGTCGTTTATGTAGATCTCAAACACTCTGTCTCCCGGGACTATTATCTCACTTTGGAACTCGCAAAAATGTAGCCTAACAAGGTAAGTGAATCCAGAATCAACTGGAAATTGCCAAGTGAGTCTATAGTTCTCATTCATAGTCTTGTTGGTTCCCATCGTCCTGGCAGTTTCATAAATTGAGACTGGTGCGGTGTAATTGGGTATCTTGCTGAAACTGGGCTCTCTGCTAATATTAACAGGAAGAGCACTAGGTCTCGCATCAGTCAAGTATTCATTGTCTTCAGACCAGCTCCTATACATGCCTGTATCTCCTGCAGGTGAAACGAAGCTACCGCCCACATTTATTCTGTATACCATCTCAAGAGCCATGTTCTTTTCGATGCGGTAAGGATTGTCCTGGTTAACAAACTCAAACCCCGTGACATTGTCCGCAGAGTAATAAAGATTGTCGGGCATGGACACAATTTCAATTCGGTTGATGAAAGCATATGAACCAGGCATACTGTGACGTGCAGTGAACAATATGGTCAGCTTTCGCTCGTTATCTTCAACATTTATGCAAAATTCTTTAGAAAAGGCTTTTAATTTCAGGTCATCAGCTGTGAGGGCAGCGCTAAAGTTGCTTAGGAGGGTATAACGGCCGATATGGACATCGAAAAAAGCAGTTGTGCGGTTGAATTCTTGGTATGAAGTGGGATAAAAGTGAAGGCGAACGAATTTTTGCCCTGGTGTCACGTTAAACGTGTAGCTAAAATGAGAGTGAGAGAGGCGTGCAGTTTTATAAGGTATGGGGTCTATATATGTACCTAAAACATTTGACACCACCGCTTCAGTATTTTTGGGCTGATCTAAATATTTAGCATCTGCAAGCCACAACCGCGGAGTGGAATCATTGTTGTTGGCGACGGAACCACAGTCGAGTGCTATGTTATCAGGAGGAGTGTATGCGGCTGAGATGTTCAGGCTTTGGAGCAAGAACATCAAGTAGAAAGGGGCTGGGAATGAAAGTTTTTGCCAAGAAACATACCTTCTTTTGATGTTCTTCATGGCGGGCATGAGAAAAATGAATATCAGCAAAGGAAATAAAATTGAAGAAGAAGAAGCTTGCGCTAAACAATTATCAGTCGAGAGGGATGAGGAAAACGATTGAGACAGCTGGCAAAGAAAAGTCAAGAACCAAGAAATTTTTGGGAAATTTCGTGCTTGTCTTCTTTCCAACTTTCACGCTCTTTTCATGAAATGCTGGATTTCAGAAATCGAAATTGTAGTGACTGTCATATAGAACAAACAAAAAGAAGACTTTGAATGATCAAACTATATAATTACTGGACCACTGACTTAAGTCGTCAACTTCTAAAGACGTATAATTTGTCTCTTGAAGACGTCATCATTTATTTCATTTATTTCTTCAACCAATAATTAAAGAAAAATAAACTGGAGAAAATGACGGTCTAATTTGACAGATCATATGCGTACCGGCAACGGGCAAAGGCTAACCCGCGTTTGTTGTGTGGGAAAGTGGGGCATGATCCAGAGACTGGTAAGAGTCAATGGCAGAGAGTGATATGGAGCAAATG
>NW_018397272.1:3428343-3428783 GCF_002168275.2 Theobroma umbraticum | reverse complement strand
TTGGGACCAATTTTGCAGATTAAAAAGATCGAGTTTATTCAAAGATGAATCAACATGCACTATTGTTATTCTTTTGAAGAATGACAAATTGTTTTTTTATTTGGTTTTTCCTTTAGGATGTCAATCAAAATTGCCGCAAGAAATACAGATTTTAGAAAGCTTTTATAAATTGAATAATTCACATTTTAGATTACGTATACAGTAAAACCTCTATAAATTAATATCTTTGTAATTATGAAAATTTATTAATTAATCGAGATATTATTTAGTACCTGTTTGGCCTAGCTTTTTTTTTATAGCTTAAAAGCTATTACGAAGCTTTTATGAAAAATAATAACTTTTAAAATTAAGCTAAATCTGTTTGATAAATTTACTTTTATAAGTTCTTTTTATAAATAAGTTGTTTGACAAAATAATTTACATAAGTTCTAATTTTGATT
>NW_018397272.1:3410897-3428100 GCF_002168275.2 Theobroma umbraticum | reverse complement strand
TTAATGGATGAGGACATTTTTGAAACAAAAATAAAAACTTTCCTAAAAAAAAGGTATGTTTTTAAAAAAAGAGGAGAGAAAGCTCCTCCCTAAAGTTTTTTCTAAAGCTCTTTTTTTCAAAATTTTGTTATTTAAAAAAAAGTTGCTTATTTTTTTACGAGCTTTTTCAATTTTTTATTTGGTCTGGCGTTTGCTTTTAAGAGATAGATAAACTAAAAAAAATCAGGTCAAACAAGCACTTAATCAATAAATTAATAATTTATTAATTTATATATTAATTAATAAAAAATTAATTTATCAAGATATTCTTTATTTTTTTTCAAAACATTAAACTTAATACATGTATTGTGTATTGTGATTATATGAATATTATTTAATTACCAAATTATGAATTATCATTATTCTATATATTTGTTTAACTAAAACAAATTCATGAGCGTAATTAGTCTTATTAAATAAAAATCATGAATTTATCTATTTTTGCAACAAACTAAAATTACATTCGATGTATACTTAATTAATATTTTTTATGAATATTAAGTCAAGCAAAAGCATTTATAAAAAAAACATATAGAATCAAAAACGGTAAAATTAAACACAATGACTTTTTGTCTTAAAAATATAAAAAAATCAAAAATGACGGATGAAATGCGTAAAGCATTGTATGATTAAAATATAAAAAATCTAAATTACACCCAAAAGCAATTGCAACAATGAGGGCCACAAAAGTTTAACTTGCAAGTTAGCCAAAAAATATTATGAAATACAATCAAGATGCACAATCATATTGCATAATTTTCTTTTTTAATAGGAGAACACTACACCATAAAACTTTTTAATGCACTAAGAAAAGTTAGAGATAAAGTCCAAAGAGACATCAATTTCAAGAAGAAATAAGCAACATTGGAGTCATATTTTATAAAATCCTATTAATTGAATCATCTATATATATAATTTTAATATATAAAAAATTCATCAATTTATATATCAAGTGGGACTTATGTATTTTTTTTAAATGTATTATCTTATAAATTTAATAAATTATTAATTTATCAAGTTGGTCCCAAGTCGAAATTGACCAAAAATATTATTTAATCGAGTATTCATTTATTAAGTATTAATTTATCGAGGTTTTACCGTAGACAAAACTATTAAAGTACACGTGAGATTGTTTGAGCGTCGTTAAAATCCAACATTAAGAAGAAGCAAGCAAAAGAGAGCTTTTTAACACATGATGGCCTTAGCTTCGCTCAATATAAATTGAAATTGACACAAATAATTAAAATTAATGTTTTCAGAGCTTGTATTCAAATAATAGTAACATTATCTATTTTCATTGTGCAAAATCACATTTGATTACCACAGGTGATATGGCAAAAAAGTCAATAAAGATACACATGTGTTTAATAAAAAAAAAGCCCAATTATTTTACTTTAGATTTTTTTAAAAAAATATTTTTGAAATTAATTATAAGAAAAATGAAAAATAAAAAAAACAGAAAAAAATTAAAAAACCTGATTTTTCTTAAATTTTTATTGTTGAAATTAAAAATTTAAATAAAATTTGGAAAAACAAAAGAAAAAAAAATCTCTCTTTTAAAATTTCATTTTTAAAATTAAAAAAAATTAAAATTTTGTTATGAAATATAAATGAAAAGAACTATGAGAGAGAAGTGTTAGTAAAGTAAAAAAGATCTTTTTTAATGTATTCACAAATAAAGTGAAGAGTCTATTTATATGCTAGCAATTCTTTAAATCTTAATCTTAATTCAATTTAATCTATATCCAAATTTTGATATACATAATTAAATTTAAGAGTTTAAATTAAATTATACTTATTGTGTTTGACTTGTTATATTGTTTGATTTGGTCTGAACTTCTTGGTTTATAGCATCATTAACATTCACACATATATTCATAACAGTCTCCCTTAAATATCTATTATATTAAGAATATGCTTATAAAAACTTTACTATGAAAAAGCTTCATGGGAAAAAATCTGAGTGAATGAAAAAGAGTACATAATTCTTTTCAATAATATGCTTTTGAGATACTACATAATTAAAAACTTTCCTAAGAAAAATCTAGTGAGAAAATTCTTAATGAAGGAAAATAGTACAGTATGTATTCTATTTTCCTTTATAACTATATTATTTAAAATATTTAAAATAGCTCATTTAATATTTTATACCAAGTTTTCAAACGTTGAAGTAGGAAAGACCTTGGTGAATAAATATGCTAGATTGTCACTTGAACGAATTCGTTGAACACTAATATCACTTATTTCTTGGAGATCATAAGTGATGAAAATTTTTGACAAAATATGTTTTGTTATATAACCTTTAATGTATCATTCCTTTAACTGGGCTATACAAGTAGTATTATCGTTATATAACATTGTTGGAATTTTTTTTTTGTTGCTAAGCCACATGTTTCTTCCCACACTTCGTGCATGCCTTGTCCTACAGGGACATTAATACTAATAAGAGCTTTTACAACTGGTATATGAGATTTAGTAATTATTCTCTTTAAATTAGTAAATACATCCAGCAACTAATTCGTTATATTTTGCAAATGAATTATCTTTTGAATTTTAAGTCAACACTGATTTGTACGAGGATCAAAACTAGATAATGATAATGCATTCCAAAAAATTCCTTTTTCCAATTGCCTATTTTCTTCCTTTAATGTTGGAAAAGTTGTTTCATCAAAATGACAATTGACAAAACTTGTTGTGAATAAATCTCTTGCTAATAGTTTTAGATATTTAATTATAGATTGAGATTCGTATCCAACATATATTCCTAACTTTTTTTGAGGACTCATTTTTATGCATTGTGGTAAAGCAATTGGCACACATACTGCATATCCCAAAATCTCAAATTGAAAATATTTGCTTTCTGACCATCAACAAATCATATAAGGGAGAATTTATGATAACTCATTAGCATGATGTGTACAAATGCTGTTACATGTAAAATGGCATGTCCCTAATCAAAAATTATGATTTTAGTTTTCGTAAGCAATGGCCTTACAATTAGTTGAAACTATTTAATAAACAATTTTCTGAAGCATTTTGTGTATGAATATAAGTAAGCTATTTAACAATTATTTCAACTAATATGCAATATTCATTAAAGACTTGAAATGTAAATTCGTCGGCATTGTCAATACAAATAGTCTTGATTGCATAATCAAGAAAATATTCTTGCAAATGAAAATTTTAGATGAGTAATCTTGCAAATGCTAAATTGCAAGTTGATAATAAGCAATTATGCGACCATCTAGTCCATGCATCAATTAAAACCATAAAATATCTAAATGATCCATAAGATGGATGTATGAATCCACGTATATCACCCTAAATACATTTCAAACATGTAGAGGATTCAGTCTCAACTTTAGCTAGTGATGGTCATATAATTAATTTTCTTTAAGAGCAAGTAACACATACAAATACATCAGGTTGAAAAATCTTCTGATTTGTTAATAGATGACCATATGTATTTTTAATAATTGTTCGCATCATTATTGATACAAGATGATCCAACCGATCATGCCAAACATTAAAATCATAAGTAAACTTCTGATTTACTATAGTTTGAGTTTCAATCATTCTAATTTTTGTGTAATACAATCTAGAGGACAGAGCAAGTAATTTTCTTTTGATATACACTTCTTACCCAAGATAATAGATGTAATATAGAGATATTAAGTGTCTCTTTCATTTGTCTCAATATGATATCCATTCAGACGAATATCTTTAAAACTTAATAAATTTTTTTGAGACTTAGTTAAAAATAGTACATCCTTTATTATAAACTTTGTTCCTCCGGATAGTAGAATATTAGCTCTTCCGAAGCCTTTAATTAATCTTGTACTACCGAATATTATATTGACATAGTAGGAAAAATATATTTTATCTTTAAATATAGTAAGCATAGTGCTGAAATTCGATCTCATGCTCAAACATGAAAATAATCAATGAATTAAAATAATATAACATAGTAAAATAATAAACTAACATTTAATCAGAGAAGCAGTTAAATCCTACAGGATCAATACTTGTGTTTTTCATGTAACTTTTAAATCAATTATGAACACTCGCAAGTTTAAGAGTTACATACCTTGCTTTAGATATCATAATCAAGAGCCAATTAAATCCAAAATCTTTACTTCTTCACCTTTAGGATTTTTCAAATCTTCAACCACCCAAGTGTTTTGCCTTTAACAATAATCTACTTAATGACCGAATAAGACATTCTCAAAAGTAAGATTTTTTATTTCTGTTAGCAAGTTTTGTTTTAAAACAAAAAAGATAAAAAAAATTCTTGCTGAATCTTATTTTGCAAACAAAGAAAACTATTTTTCTTTTCTTATTTTATGAAACGGCTAGGAAGTAGCTGGAAGCTTAGAGTTTTAGTTTGTTAACATAATGTATTTATATAACCAAACTTAATTGTAACTGTAACGACCTTTTCCCTCGATCGCTACCGGCGTTCGAAACTTGCAAGTGAACTCATCAAATCCCAAACAAGTCTTAATTAAATCTCCAAACAACATAAAATATTAACACTATAAGTCATTCAAACTAAATATTCATAATATTTACAACATCTCCATTTGATACAAACATCTACGTTTGATAACTCCATACAACTCGTCATAGTATATAGACATTATTACATAACCTTTAATTTTAACCATTACATTTTTCAGTAACTATTGATTCTTGCAAACCAGGTTATTTGACATATAAACAGACCTCTAGGCAGTGGAGTGACCCGAAGTAGAAGTCTAGAGATGTCGTTACCTAGGGTGTAGCCAACCTCGCAATGCAGAACAAAATCCTAAAACTTATTACTTATCTGCAAAAGAAAATAAAGTGGGGTGAGTCTCATAGACTCAGTGATCATCAACCCCGTGAGTAGGGTGTAGATGGAAAATAAGCTAAAGGCAGAAGATTTGAAGATTTTAAAATATACGAATATATACAAGCAATTTATTCAAAAGAAAGATTTGTGCCTTATATGCAAATAAGTTTATGCTAATTAATCATTCAACAATGGGTTTAAAGTAATTAACTATCATCACGCATGCTCCCGTAAAATCCAACATGTTACAGAGCTTATGCGCAAATTCATAGTTCACTTCATGCACAAAGAATTAGATCAATGTCATCACATAAGTAAGAGGAGTAGTAGAAAAACTATTATTTTTCATCATGTAAAAAATTACTTCAGTGAAAAGCCCAAAGAGATATCACTTCCGAGTAGGTACAAAAATAAAAACACGTGGACCCGCTTCCACGTCATAACATCCTGGAGCTCCGCTCTGTAACACCCCGTACACACGTTTAAAAGTTAATAAGACTCTATTAATGAGAAGAAGGGTCGTTTGACATAAATTTAAGCGTTAAAGAACAATAACAAGTGAAAAGAATATTTTTAAATAAAATAATATTTTATAAATAAAATAATATTAAAATATTAATATTTTATTTATCAATGAGATCAATAAAAATAGTAAGTTATATGACTAATCTAAGTGGAGGAGGAGAAGAAAAGAGAAAATTTGAAAGAAAACAATGAGGTTAGAGGGAACTCACGTGCTTTTGTGAAATAGAGCACAATTGGGTAAGTATATATTTAAATATTATGATAACACGCTAATGGAGTGCGGACTTTATATTATGTTTATACATATGTCAAGGAAAGAAGTAGAAGGAAAATTAAAATTTAAAAAGTAATGGGAGGATTCAATAAAAAGAATAAGAACTTAGGAGAGTTAAATGGTAATTTTACTATTTAACTTGGTCAAAGCTTACAAAGGCAGCTTTAACTTTGCTTTCTCTTATTCTTTTCCATGTGGCCGGTCACTTATGTAAGATTTGTTGAGAAAAATTGATACAATAAAGGAAGGAAAGGACGGGAGAAGGATTAAAGGGAAAAAGATAAAGAATTTCCTACATAATTGACTAAATGGATAACCTTGAAACCTTTTTGAATTTTCTTTCTATCTACACCACATGTCTGGTCAAAAAGGGAGCAACCTTTACTATTTTCTTCTTCTTATCATGTTAAATACTAGAACCTTCACTTTCCTTTGTCTTTAAGCATTTTCCTTTCATTTTTCAACTTCACCGTCACTTTCTCCCTTGTGTAATTTTTCTTCCTCCAAACCATGGCTTTCACCATACCAACCGGACCTCAAGCTCTTATCCCCATCTCCTCCCATGTTTCTTCCTTTTTGTCCTTCCTTCACATGAAATTTAAGGAGGATTGGTGATTTGGCTCAAGATTTCCAAGGTAAGGAAGTGGAGCTTGTTGGTTTGATTGAAGTATGTTTAAGAATTGATTTTAAGATGTGGTTATATTTGTGGTAGCAAAGAAAATCTTAGGTGTGAAGAGGTGGTGAACTGTAGTTAAGAAATTCAAACATAAATCAAGGATACGCACTTGAATTGATAGCGAAGTAGGATCCCGCTATTATAAGGTGAGTAAGGGGTGTCCATTAAAAATAATTCATAATTATATGTATATACTATATATATATTTATAGGCATGAAATGATTTATTTTAAATGCAATTTGTGGAAAGCATGAGCTGGTAGATATCTTAGGAGTTTGTGAATGCCCAAGCATTTGAAATATGTTGACTATATATATCTATACAAGTATATATGTAAAGGATTTTAGAAATCGGGAAGCAAGCTTTTCAATATATTTATGTCAAAAACGTGCCTTATTGATTGTGTGATGTGCAATCATGAATGATTTCATACTTATTGTGCTAATTAGACATCTAACCTTATGCAAAAAGGTTTCACATTGCAAGATGATACAAAAAGAGGTTTTAGTGTATTACCATGATTGGTATTTTGAAAATGGTTTGAAATGATCTTTTGAAAATCATTTGACTTTTAAATGGTTTTATTAAATCGAGAGAATTCGAAAGTAGGTCGATTGTCACTCCGGTTAAGTGTGACCCTTGTGCACAAGTGAGCTCTAACTAAAGAACTTTTTGGGTCACAGACAGGCTGTTAAACATGGCTGAGGCCAAGGTCAATGATTTTACATGGCTAGGCCACAAGTTGTTATACGCGATTGCGACCGCCTGATATCTCCGATGTCGGCCAACATCGTTGAGATTGCCATGGCATGTGGGCATCCGGTAGAGCGGAGCTCCCTGATGTTATGACGTGGATGCGGGTCCACGTGCTTTTATTTCTATACCTCCTCGAGAATGATATCTCTTTGGGTTTTGCACGTAAATAATTGTTGCACGATGAAAAATAATAGCTTTTCTACTGCTCCCCTTACTTATGTGATGACATTGATTTAAACTCTTTGTGCATGAATGAACTATGAATGTATGCATAAGCTTTGTAACATATTGAATTTTGCGAAGACCACTGATATGATATTATACTTTAAACCTGTTGTTGAATGATTAATTAGCATAAACTTACTCATTTGCAATAAGACACAAATCTTCCTTTTACTAAATTGTTTGTATACTCTTATGTTTCTAAATCTTCAAATCTTCTGGCTTTAGATTGTTTCCCGTCTACACCCTACTCACGGGGTTGATGATCACTAAGTCGTGAGACTCACCCCACTTATTTCTTTTGCAAATAAGTAATCAGTTTTAGGATTTTGTTTTAGCATCACGAGGCTGGCTACACCCTAGGTAACGGCATCTCTAGACTTCCACTCAGGTCACTCTGCTGCCTAAAGGTCAGTTGTTGTAGTGTATATATTATCTAGTTGGTAAGAATCAATAGTCATTGAGAATGTAATGGCTAAAGCTTAAGGTGATGTAATAATGTTTATATACTAGGATGAGTTGTATGGAATATCAAACTTAGAAGTTGTATAAAATGGTTATATTTTAATTATTGTGAATATTGGTTGTAATGATTATAGTGTAATACTAATGTTGATTTGAGATTTAATTAAGGCTGTTTGGGATTTGGCGAGTTCACTTGAAGTCTCAAACGCTGGTAGCTGGATCGCAACTGCATATAAACACTTGTGGCCTAACCACGTAAAATCATAGACCTTGGCCCTAACCATGTCTAACAGCCCGTCGGTAACCCAAAAGCTCTCTCCAGAGCTCACTTGTGCACAAGGGTCACACTTAATAGAAGTGACAACCGGCCTACTCTAGAATCTCTCGGTTTAATAAAACTATTTAAAAGTCAAATCGAATTTTCAAAAGATCGTTTCAAACCATTTTTAAAATACCGATCATGGAAATACACTAAAACCTTTTTTTGTATCACCTTGCAATGTAAAACCTTTTTACATAAGGTTATATGTCTAATCAGCATGGTAAGTATGAAATCATTCATGAATGCACATCACACAATCAATAAGGCACGTTTTTTATATAAATATATTGAAAAGCTTGCTTTCCAATTTTTAAATCCTTTACGTATATAACTCGTATATATATATATATATGTAGTCAAACACAGTTCAAATGCTTGGCATTCACAAACTCTTAGGATATCTACCAGCTCATGCTTTCCACAAATTTGTATTTAAAATATATCATTTCATACTTATAAATATATATATATACATACATACCTAATTATGGGATTATTTTTAAATGAACACCCCCTACTCACCTTACAATAGCGGGATACTACTTCGCTATCAATTTAAGTACGTATCTCTAAATTTATGTTTGAATTTTTCAACTACAATGCACCACCTCTTCACGCCTAAGATTTTCTTTACTGCCACAAATATAGTCACACCTTACAATCAATTTACAAGCATACGTTCAACCAACTAACAATTTCTATTTCCTTACCTTAGAAATCTTGAACCAAACCACCAATCCTCTTTAAATTCAGTAATGGGGAAGGAAAAAGGGAAGAAACTTCATATGGAGGAAGGAAAAAAGGAAGAAACATGGGAGGAGATGGAGAAAAGAGTTTGAGGTCCGAGTGGTTATGGTGGAAGCCACGGTTTGGAGGAAGAAAAATTACACAAGGGAGAAAGTGAAGGTGAAGTTGAAGAAAGAGAAGAAAATGCTTAAGGACAAAGAAAAGTGAAGGTTCTAGCACTTAATATGATAAGAAGAAAAAAAATAGTAAAAGTTACTCCTTTTTGGCCGGCCATGTGGTGTAGATAGAAAGAAAATTTAAGAAAGTTTCAAGGTTATCCATTTAGTCAACATATGAAAAATTCTGTCTTTTTCCCCTTAATCCTTCTCCCATATTTTCCTTCTTTTCTTGTACCAATTTTTCCCAACAAGTCTTACATAGGTGATCGGCCATATGAAAAAGAATAAGAAAAAGAAAAGTCAAAACTTTCTCTGTAAGCTTTGACCAAGCTAAATAGTAAAATCATCATTTAGCCCTCTTAAGTTCTCATTCTTTTTATTGAGTCCTCCCATCACTTTTTAAATTTTAATTTTTCTTCCATTTCTTTCCTTGACATGTGTATAAATATAATATAAAGTTTACACCCCATTACCGTGTCACCATAATATTTAAATATATACTTACCCGATTGTGTTCTATTTCGTAAAAACACGCGGGTTCCCTCTAATCTCATTGTTTTCTTCTAAATTTCCTCTTTTCTTCGCCTTCTCCACTTAGATTAGTCAAATAACCCTCTATTTTAACTAATCTCACTAATAAATAAAATATTAATATTTTAATATTATTTTATTTAAAAATATTCTATCTACCTATCGCCGTTCTCTAACACTCAAACTTATATCAAGTAACCTTTATTCTCATCAATAAAGTCTCATCAACCTTTAAATGAGGATACGAGGTGTTACAGTAACCCTAAATACAACAGTTGTATTTTAATTTAATTAAGTCTCTATGAACTTAAATAATTTTTCACTTTATTTTGACCTTTTTTAATTAAGTCCAACTTAATTCATTATCTTTATTTAATCCTATCATATCAGCTAATACATGTGACCCATTAGGCTTCTAACATGTTGGCAATAAATATAAATCCTAATCAAATATCAATTTAATAATTAATTTATATTTATATATCATGAACGACATCTAGCAATACATCATGACCATCAAAATGTTAGAGAGTCAATTAAAGAATTTAATAAAGCCTTTCAGTGATAAGCCTCTCAATGTAATTCGATCCTTTCATCAAATATCCTGAATATGTCAGTAAACATGGCTCAATGTCCACTTATAAGATTCCATATTAGTTTTCATAATTCATGACTAACTTTATGAATTTAGGAAACTAACTTTCGTCAAATTCATTATGCTTTGGCCAAAGACTTTGTACAAGTTAATCAAGAATTGAGAACAAGTGAAATACATCTCCTTGTATCACTTGGGATGATGAATCCTCTCTTGACCACTTATTCACCTTCGCATGCTTCAAGGCATGCCCAAAACACCTTATTTAAGCATCCGGTTGCTTCCAAACGCATAGGAGTGAAATCAAAGTATGTCATTCCCCATACAAGATGACCTGATGTCTCAAGTCTGAGGACTAGTTGTATGACTATGACATGAGAACATATTTCATAAATACTTGAGTGAAATACCAAATAGAGTTCTCATAGTGGGTCATGTTCAATGAACTTGTTCTTTAACAAACACTTACATATTATCCTCAAGTATCCCATATACTTCAATCTATGAGATCGATTGCTTACTTCACAAGTAAGGAAGCTTACCATGTATTAACTTTTAAGTATTGTCAATACCTTATCTTGACAATTCAATGACTAGGAACAATTTTAGGAACATAGCTTTCATGCATAGTAATCTCATAATTGTAACAACTTTACAATTCTCTTGCAAGGCCTTTATGTTCCATGGGCTTCATCCAATTAGCATTTAATAACTCCTTCTTATTGCACTAACATGAAGGAAAACCTTTATCACATATAGTTATGTGATTAAATATGCATTAAATGACAATATATATTTCTTAACCAATCCAATTAACTCAAGGGCATATAGTAACACATTGTAACATTGTCTGCCAGACATATATTTGAATCATTGTTTTTGGATCCAATTAGATGAATATCTATTTTTTTTAATAAAATAAAATATATACAGTAAAAAACTTATAAGTTAACATAATAAAACATTAAATATAGAATTTATTATTAACACACATAATAAAAACATATCATTTAAATATAATGAGAATATATAAAAATGTCTTCATATAAAATTATACTAAAACATAACAACAAACTATTAAGAAATTTCATTTTTTACATATATATATATATTTCCTTTGTTTAGCTTTCATTAATACTTGATAAAGTTTAATAAGATGTTTTAACGTACAATTAATACGTGACCAATGGCCTTTCATATCACATCGATAGCAAACATTTTCTATATTTCTTTTATTTTATCTATTTTTATCTTTTTATTTATATCTCTTCACTATTCATCCATTCTTGGTTGGTTAAAAGTATTTATCAACTCTTTGTGGGTTAAAAGTATTTATTCATTCTCGATGGGTAAAAAGTATTCATCTACTTTTGATAGGGAAAAGTATTCTTGTTAGTAAAATAGTAATTAGTGTAACCACCATAATTACAATAATTATGATGACTCTTTCCAAGTCCATAACTATAATTTTTAAATTATGTCGCATTCCCTTCAAGAAATGAATAAAATACATGATTTTTTATTAATAGTTCGTTATTTTACTCAACCACAAAAAGGAATGAATTCTAAAATAAAATGTATTTTCAAATTAGCCAAAGTATAGTATTTTTCAGTTATTACAAAATAGATATAAAATAAAGTCAAATATTGTCAAAGTCAATTTCATATGCTCAATTCAAAATGTCTTATGCAAAATCTCATAATATTAAAGATAGAGTTACATATACAGAGCATATTCATATTTGAAATTTAAAACAAAGAAATCATTTAATGAGCAAATCATATTCCAATGCCACAATAAAAAGATCATATATAATTATATATATTTGCATACTCAATCCGATTTAATAAATTAATGAACAAAATATAATGCACACTACATAATAGCAAATTCACGTTCTAATTTAATAAATGAAGAGACAAATTATAATATATACTACATAATAGCAAATTTACACTAAGGTTAATTTTCAAATAACAAAAACACCAAAGATTTATCAACTCACTTACTTTATTTGCTAAAATTAAAAATAAAAAACTAACCATTGAACTCATTTTGAAACCTAGAGATGATGAAAACTATATAATATCTAAACTTAGTAGATTAATAAATTATACTGATAATGTTTTATAAAATATAAAGTGAAACACAAATTTAGTTGACTCAAACATAGATAGCAATGGTATCGATCTACCTCAGACTAGGTAGATCATAAATCAATAATGATCTTTATCGACAGACCCTTCCCTTCCCTTCTCTCTCTTTCTCCTTCTTTCCTCTACCTCTCCCCCCATTTTTTGCTCCCTTTGATTTTGTGTTTTTTTTTTCTAATTTTTTAATCTTTTATTATTAAAAATAAAAAATTTAAAAAACTCACAAATAAAAATAACGTGACATTTTTATTCACATAACGAATTTTTATTAGTTATATTTGGTCACATCATTCATTTGAGTAATAATGTGTAAACCGCCTAAGGAAAGTAAATTTCAAAAAAAATTTATATTTTAAGTACTAAATTGATAATTTCACTATAGTTCAATTTTGGAAAGGCCAAATGTATAATTAACCAAAATATTTAATCACATATTTGATTTTTGAAAAAAAAAACGATGCAACACTCCCTTGATTTCTTTTATCAGAAGAAGCAGTTAATAAAACGGTAAAACTGTAACAAACTAGACTACTAAAACTGAGCAAGCACTTTATCAGAGATCCCACCTGGACTTATCTGGACAACTTGTATTCTTGGAATGTTTACCCACACTTAACCGCTACCATCCAGTGAAGAGTAATCCTTGTAAGAAAACGGGCACCACAATGAAGATCGAAATGGGTACCGCGATGAAGATCCTTCGCTGGACCCGGAGCCTTCAACTCTCGATTTCGGGCGGAAAATCAAGAAACATAGAAGAGAAAGTGCAGCAAAGCCTGAGAAAACACCAATAACAATGGGAAATATTGTTGTGCGTTTATTATGTGGCATTGTAGCTGGTGAAAGAGAGCTGTCAGGCGGCCTGATAGGAATTCTGTCAGGGTTGGGTCCTGCAAGATTGCCATCGTTGCTCAATTTGAAAATTTCAACGCCATTCAAGATAGCATCAGAATATTTGGTCCTCCAAGCTGGGGCAGGGTGAAGTGCAATAGATACATTTCTTTTCTTTTCGGTTCCTGCTCTACCAATCATCACAGCGTAATCTCTATAGACTGGCACCCCTCTTCCACCAGCCCAAGAAATTACATCCGCTTGAGGTTCAGCTACAATATTGTCTATGTAAATCTGAAATACCCTGTCACCAGGCTCCGTTATTTCTACTTGAAATTCACAAAAGTGTAACCTGACAAAGTAGGTGAAGCCAGAATCAACTCTAAATTCCCAAGTAAGTCTATAGTTCTCGTTTACAGTTTTGTTGGTCCCCATAGTCCTGGCCGTTCTATAGACCGAGACTGGGGAACTGTAATTTGGTATCACACTGAAACTGGGGTTCATTCTAAGGTTAACAGGAAGAACACTATGTTCACCATTAGTCAAGTAGTCATCATCCTCAGACCAACTCCTATACATACCAGTATCTTGTGCAGGTGAAATGGAGCTTCCGCCAATATTTAGTCGATACACAGTCTCAAGAGCCTGGTTCTTCAAGATGTGGTACGGCTTCACCTGATTTACAAAATTGAACCCTGAATCATCTTCTGCAGAGTAATAAAGATTATTAGGCATGGAAACGATTTCGATTCCGTTGATAAAAGCATAAGAATCTGGCATAAAAGGATTTGGAGTGAACAATATGTTCAGCTTTTGGTCATCAACATTTATACAAAATTCTCTAGAAAAGACCTCTGATTTAAGATCATCAGCTGTGAGGGCAGCCCCGAAGTTTCTTAGGAGGAAGTAACGACCTATATGGACATCAAAAAAGGCATTTGAGCGATTGAATTCTTGGTATGAAGTTGGATAAAAGTGAAGGCGAATGAATTTTGGTCCTGGTGTGACTCTAAACGAATAGCTGAATTGAGATCGAGACAGGCGAGCTGTTCTGTAAGGTATGGAGTCTCCCTTTGTTGGAGAACTTGAGATTACTGATACCTTATTTGACTGATCTAAATAAATGGTGCCATCAAGAAGCCAGGACCGGCCAGCAAGATCAGTGTTGTTGCCCGTGGAGCCACAATCAAGAGCAATGTTGTCATGAGGCGAGTACGGCTTTGGCCAGCCATCATCGGAGGAGATGGTTAGGCTGTGTAGAAAGGTTAAGTGAAAAAGGGCTAGGATTGGAAGCTTTTTCTGTAAAGAATCGTATCTTTTGGGGAAGCTTTTCATGGCTTTGACTTGTGAGAGGTCGCTCCGGGAATCGAAAATTGAGACGAAAAGCTTCTTTCGTTAACTATCAGAAAGACTGATAAGGAAGACAGCCGTGACAGGCGGTGAAGAATTGTCAGGACTAGGGAAACTTTTCAGGAAATTTCACGCGACCTTCTCTTCCTTTCTCTTTCCCTTCAGAAAATGTCAAGAGTTTGATAAATCAGAAATGTTAATGGCCAAACCAGAATAATTAATATGCAAAATAAAAGTCAAACAAAAAAGTGATATAGCAAATTAATATTTATAATAATTTTCAACAGAAAATTGTGAGGCTGAAGGAGCTTGGTTACAGCATTATAATTTTGTGATGTTCTGCGATGAATTATTGACATAAGAAAATAAGTAGGCCTCTGGACACATCATCTATTTTTAGACCATATCTTCAAATAAGTAATTATGGAGAAAACGAGTGAAAATCACGCTGCTGCAGCAAAGACTTCACAAATTAAATGCTTTCATGAGGTGGCTATGAATGGGTCCGTTCTCGTCTAGTGGGGGACGTGTCGTCATGAGAGAAATGTAGGAGCAATCAAGTGGCTGATACAGACGGTGGAGACGTATAGGTCCAAATCCAATTGTCTAAATCGTTGCAAGCTTTTTCAAATCATGTCCTCAGTTTCCACTTGACGCTACAGTTGTATACGGTTTGCCTCTTATGTTGAAAACCATCTCCCATCCTTATACATTATATAAGGACCTCATTAAAAACTTTCCTATGAAAACTCTTGTGGGATAAATATTAATATTTTTTATTATGTGAATTTTTATTAATTGATAATTTTATTTTAATAAGATAAATTGATAAATTAATTTTATTGTGAGGTGAAGCATGAGAGTCTAATTAATATTAAAGTGATCAATTAATGATGGGTTTTGCACATTTAATGAGATCAATGTGGTTTGACGGTTGTATAAGCCTTGGCCCATATACCTTTAATGGAGAGATTTGTACTAGGGTTTTGTTTATTATATATATGTGACTAGATCCCCTCTTCCTTCCTAACTTAACGATATCTGCCCATTGACAGTCACAACAAACAATAGAGAAGTGCAAAGAGTAAGATCTAGCCTTAACTAGAAATACTCTGTTTTGCCACTATGAATAATAGGTACCTCAATGAATCAAATAGATATGCAATAAATAATAAATGCTTTTGGTGTTTTAATATTCACACATGGATCTAGAGATTCAACTTACATGTGGTATCAAAGCAATTTGTGTGAAATTAGAACTCAACAAAATTTAAGAATTTAATGAATTTATTTTGTAAAATTGCTTATTGGGGCATACCTTCTTTTTTTTTACTGTCAGAATTCTATTTTCTAGTTATTGTTTCTGGACATAACGTTAGGACTTTTATTCCTCACAATACATAGATTAATTTTATATAAATGTCTTCTCTTAACTTGTACCATAGAGATAAGAATTAGATAATAAGTTATGGGTTTGAACATACAACCCAAAACCTAGTTCTTAATTAATTACTAATATTTTATATGTTTTAATTTAAATTAGACTCTTCAAATCAACTTACATATGTTATAGAATTAATATCTATATTTAATTACATAAAATATAAGTGCACTGCAACCAATTTTGAAGAAACCTCAAAATGGTTAAGAATGGATTTTCAAAATTAATTTTCTTAATTAATTGATCTTGGTTTATAGATTTTTTTATGAGTTTTAATGAATGGCCATTATAAAACAAAGTCTTAATTAAGATTTAGAAAGGTCAATTTCATCTAAAATATTTAAAAAGCTAAGAATTAGAGAGAAATAAAGATAAAGACCCAAATGGGTTGGATTTGACCCAATTAGAAGTTGAAGAAATAGAAAATTCTATTGGGTAGTGACAGCCACTCTCAAGTGTGGAGTGTGAGGCACATGGGGTCCATTAAGCCCAAGATTTTTGAAATACTTTTTGACAGTTCATCTCCACTTGCCCAACTTTACATGTTATATTTTTTTGAATTTTTAATGCATGTTTAATATTTATTTATTTTTTATACATTTAATTAATTATTTTGAATATTTCTAGAATGTATATGATAGAAAAATAATATGCATATATTTGAGTTGAATGACAATATGTACTCTCCTTATATTAGTTTTTAAATTTGTATACTCTCGGGTTCAAATTATATATATAATTTAGAGAATATATTGTATTTATTAAAAAAAAAAGTTAAAGACCTTAGGTAGCGTTTGGTATGAGGGAAGTGAGAGCACATTTCCTGTAATGTGTCTAATTAAATTACATTACAGTGTTTGTTTTGTAACAAACCACTACAATGTAAGATTGCAATGTAATCACATTACAGCCAATGGATGTAATGTGAATGTAGTCCAAAACTAATGCAATCACATTACATTACACTCTGCAATGTTCTTAAAGATAATTTTACCCTTCAACTTTATTACCTTATCAAAAATATTTTATAATATTATAATTAAAATAAAAAATATTAAAATAAAATATATAATATAAGAATCAAAAATTAAAATAAAACAAAATATAAAAAATTAAAATTTATATAATATAAGTAAATCAACTTAAAATAAAATATATAATATAAAAAATATATTAAAGAAATAAAAATAAAATATATAAGATTATATTAATAAATAAAAATAAAATATATGACTTTAAAAATATATTTAAGAGATGATATTATATAAAAATTAATAATAAA
>NW_018397272.1:3410710-3410797 GCF_002168275.2 Theobroma umbraticum | reverse complement strand
AGTTATATACGTAAAGGATTTAAAAATTGGAAAGCAAGCTTTTCAATATATTTATATAAAAAACGTGCCTTATTGATTGTGTGATGT
>NW_018397272.1:3410280-3410700 GCF_002168275.2 Theobroma umbraticum | reverse complement strand
ATGATTTCATACTTACCATGCTGATTAGACATATAACCTTATGTAAAAAGGTTTTACATTGCAAGGTGATACAAAAAAAGGTTTTAGTGTATTTCCATGATCGGTATTTTAAAAATGGTTTGAAACGATCTTTTGAAAATTCGATTTGACTTTTAAATAGTTTTATTAAACCGAGAGATTCTAGAGTAGGCCGGTTGTCACTTCTATTAAGTGTGACCCTTGTGCACAAGTGAGCTCTAGGTAGAGAGCTTTTGGGTTACCGACGGGCTGTTAGACATGGTTAGGGCCAAGGTCTATGATTTTACGTGGTTAGGCCACAAGTGTTTATATGCAGTTGCGATCGCTACCAGCGTTTGAGACTTGCAAGTGAACTCGCCAAATCCCAAACAAGCCTTAATTAAATCTCCAATCAACATTAGA
>NW_018397272.1:3410177-3410270 GCF_002168275.2 Theobroma umbraticum | reverse complement strand
ATAAATCATTCAAACCAAATATTCACAATAATTAAAATATAACCATTTTATACAACTTCTAAGTTTGATAACTCCATACAACTCATCCTAGTA
>NW_018397272.1:3409856-3410167 GCF_002168275.2 Theobroma umbraticum | reverse complement strand
ATTACATCACCTTAAGCTTTAGCCATTACATTCTCAATGACTATTGATTCTTACCAACTAGATAATATGATACACAAACTGACCTTTAGGCAGCAGAGTGACCTGAAGTGGAAGTCTAGAGATGCCGTTACCTAGGGTGTAGCCAGCCTCGTGATGCTAAACAAAAATCCTAAAACTGATTACTTATTTGCAAAAGAAAATAAAGTGGGGTGAGTCTCACAGACTTAGTGATCATCAACCCCGTGAGTAGGGTGTAGACGGGAAACAATCTAAAGCCAGAAGATTTGAAGATTTAGAAACATAAGAGTATA
>NW_018397272.1:3409684-3409846 GCF_002168275.2 Theobroma umbraticum | reverse complement strand
TTAGTCAAAAGGAAGATTTGTGTCTTATATGCAAATGAGTAAGTTTATGCTAATTAATCATTCAACAACAGGTTTAAAGTAATTAACTATCATCATGCATGGTCTTGCAAAATTCAATATGTTACAAAGCTTATGCATACATTCATAGTTCATTTCATGCAC
>NW_018397272.1:3409446-3409674 GCF_002168275.2 Theobroma umbraticum | reverse complement strand
ATCAATGTCATCACATAAGTAAGGGGAGCAGTAGAAAAGCTATTATTTTTCATCGTGCAACAATTATTTACGTGCAAAACCCAAAGAGATATCATTCTCGAGGAGGTATAGAAATAAAAGCACGTGGACCCGCATCCACGTCATAACATCAGGGAGCTCCGCTCTACCGGATGCCCACATGCCATGGCAATCTCAACGATGTTGGCCGACATCGGAGATATCAGGCGG
>NW_018397272.1:3409235-3409436 GCF_002168275.2 Theobroma umbraticum | reverse complement strand
GTATAACAACTTGTGGCCTAGCCATGTAAAATCATTGACCTTGGCCTCAGCCATGTTTAACAGCCTGTCTGTGACCCAAAAGTTCTTTAGTTAGAGCTCACTTGTGCACAAGGGTCACACTTAACCGGAGTGACAATCGACCTACTTTCGAATCTCTCGATTTAATAAAACCATTTAAAAGTCAAATTGAGTTTTCAAAAG
>NW_018397272.1:3409067-3409215 GCF_002168275.2 Theobroma umbraticum | reverse complement strand
AAATACCAATCATGGTAATACACTAAAACCTCTTTTTGTATCATCTTGCAATGTGAAACCTTTTTGCATAAGGTTAGATGTCTAATTAGCACAATAAGTATGAAATCATTCATGATTGCACATCACACAATCAATAAGGCACGTTTTT
>NW_018397272.1:3407548-3408967 GCF_002168275.2 Theobroma umbraticum | reverse complement strand
GAATTATAAAGCTAGGGATACACCTATTGTGAAAGATGATAAATTTAAGCTTAGTCAATGTCCAAAAAATGACTTAGAGAGAGAATTTATGAAAGGAATATCCTATTCTACTGTAATTAGAGGCCTTATATATGCACAAGTTTGCACTAGTCCAGACATAGGTTTTGTAGTGGGGATTCTAGGCAAGTATCTTACTAATCCTGGTCTAAATCATTAGGTTACTACTAAGAAAGTGATAAGATTCTTGCAAAAGACTAAAGATTATATGTTGGTGTACAAAAAGGTGGATAACCTTGAGATTGTTAGTTATACAGATTCTGACTTCGATAGTTGTCAAGATGGTATGAAGTCCACCTCAGGGTATATTTTTCATGTTAATTAGAGGAGTTGTTTCTTGGAAGAGTGTTAAGCAAATGCTATTATCTTCCTCTACTATGCAAGCCGAGTTTGTTGCTTATTATGGGGCTGCCACGCAGGTTATTTGGCTTAAAAATCTTATTTCTAGACTATGTGTTGTTGATTCCATCTTTAGACCTCTTAAAATTTATTGTGATAATAGGTCTACTGTGTTGTTCACTAAGAACAACAAAAGCACTAGTGAGTTCAAACATTTGAAGATAACATATCTAAAAGTTAGGGATTTTGTTCAAAATGGTGACATTGTTGTTAAGTACATTGACACTGACAACATGCTAGTTAATCCTTTGACTAAAGGGTTAAAGCCCTATAGTTTTTAATAGACATGTTGAAAGCATGGATATTTTGGGGTCTATTGATGTACTTGGTTAGTGAGAGTATGTTATTTATATAACTCTCACATTATGGTTTACATTTAATTGTGTTGAAACCCTTTTTTATGTCTTTAGACATCTAAGAGATGTTTGATTTTATATTTATTGATGATCATCGTTGATTGGTAATTCATGTTATTATTTGGTATTATTTGTATATGTACATCTAATTGTTATTTTGCATATATGCTTTATGAAATCCTAAGATTGGTGTTTACCTCAAAAGTGATTTTACTAGTATGTCTCATGAATGATACCAGCAAGAAACCTCGAGGATAAATGGGAGACCTACAGGCATGTTGTTAATGCCGAACATATTTCTCACCAAGTTTAGAGAAATCAACAAGAGGTCGACAATGAAAATAACACATTAAGGTCACATTTAGGTACTATTTTTTTGTTACACAGCCACACTGAGGTCCACTGTCGATAAGATCACTGGCACTTGAAACTATAGATTGGTCATAATTTAGTATTAGAGGTTTCTATCGGACAAGATCATTAAAACGTTGTCTTTAAGGACTAAATATTTTCAAATTATGGCCACATCAAAATTAAGTCAATCAATCTAGAGTCTTGTTTTCTAAATTGTTTTCTTATAGTCGAAATAAACTCCAATTAATATTGC
>NW_018397272.1:3405420-3407448 GCF_002168275.2 Theobroma umbraticum | reverse complement strand
ATTTTTCATAAATATTAGATTTTTCATCTATTAAGTAAAAATAACCAAAATGAGAAAAGTCATCAATAAATGTAACAAAATACTTGTTACCACACAACGTAGGTGTAAGAGGTCCATTAATATCAATGTGCACAATTTCAAAAGATCCTTACTATGAGTTGCCTTTTTGTTTCTTAGTTTTAGTCATTTTACCTCTTATGCAATTTACACAAGTGTCTAACTTTTCAAAATCAAGATTAGGCAAAATGCCATATTTTATTAATTTCCCAACTCTTTAATTAGAAATGTGACCTAATCTTTTATGCCATAATAAGGAAGAGTTTTCTTTAATAAAAGATGTTTTAGACACAATATTTTTAACATTTATGCAACCATATTCATTATTAGGGACCGAGCACAATCTATATAAATGATCAATTAGCTTAAACTCTCTAATGACTTTAAAATTTAAAAGCAAGTCAACTTTTCCATCACAAATGCCAAAATAATAACCAAGTTTATCCATAATAGAAACTGAAATCAAATTTTGCCTAGATGTGGGTACATGAAAAACATTTTCCAAAACAAGTTCAAAACCATCCTCTAAATTTAAAGCTATAGTTCCTACATGACTAACATTTACTTTGGCATTGTTTCCAACTTTAAGCTTGGCCTTTCTCTCATTTGGCTTCCATTTGCTTTTGAACCCCTATAGTGTAACAACAACATGAACAGTTGCACCACCATCAGGCCACCATAAATTTGGTGGTGCACTAACAAAATAAGATTCAAAACAAACTAGAGCTAATGACTTACCTTCTTGTTTATTCTTTTCCTCTAACCAGGACTTATTCCTAAGGCACTTGTGTTTCATGTGACTTTTCTTCTTGCAAGAAAAGCACCTAACCTTTTTCCTTATAATAGCTTTACGACCTCCTACCCCTTTAGTTTAGCCGTTACCATCCTTTTTGTTGTCCTGCTTAGGAGCTTTTCTAGGTTTCTTAAAATTCTTCCGATAGTAAGTTTTGGAATTGGTGGTAAGCAAGGCACTCTCACTCTTTTCTTTCTTGAGTTTTTCTTCCTTGGAGACAAACTTAGAAATAAGGTCATTAACACTTCAAACCTAATTCACATAATTATAGGTAGTTTTGATATGGATAAATTTAATAGGTAAGGAATTAAGGGCATGATGGACAATGAACTTGTTAGGAAGGGTGATGTCATGGGAAGTTAATTTAGTTTGAATGTGGACCATTTTCATGATGAAATCCCTAACCTTTCCAACATTGTCATACTTCATACTCGTAAGCGCACTTATAAGGTTCCCAACCTTGGACTTGCTGGATTTTTGGTATCTTTCACCTATTGCTTCATAAAGTTCCTTAACAATTTCTGTCTTTTGCAACCCATTCAATAGATGCTCAAAAACAAATCTCTTAATGGCGTGCATACACATACGATATGCTTTATTCCATTTAGCAAAGAATTCTTTTTCCTCCATAGTGCTCTTGTCAGTAAAGGCAACAGGCTTATTAACATGCAAGGCTATATCTATTTCAGTCATAACCAAAGTAAAAGACAAATCTTCATTCCATCTTTTAAAGTTAAACCTATTAAGAGTATCAATAGTAGCTTGATTATTATTCATAGTAAATGTCACTATTCAAAACATAAATGCAATTATTAGTTAATTGGGCAATAACAAAATAATTAGCAATAGTCCAAAATGTGCTAAAAGAAAATAACCGAAAAGTCCAGGTGCATCATCATAGACTCCTTTTTGGGCAGAGAATATAACATGCTAATAGGTACTCTTCACATAAAGCTAATATGAGAACATTCTAGTTTTCGAAAAGCCTATCCGTTTTAAGCAGACAGACTTTCTAAATTTATATACTCTCAGCCATGATGCTTCATGTCTCACTCTAAATTGCCCTACATAATAACCCACTTTGCACAGGTGATTATATAAAGCAATTTAAAAAATCATGTTGTAACCTTTTGCTTAAGAAAATAATCCATTAATTTCAGTAAATGAGCCACTTTGGC
>NW_018397272.1:3348581-3405320 GCF_002168275.2 Theobroma umbraticum | reverse complement strand
GAGGGCTGGTGGTTTTGGAACGAGCTAGCTGAAGCCCACGTCTTGATGAGCCTATTTCTAAGCCCAAGCTTAGAAAACAAAATATATAACAAAATAAAAAAAATATAGTTATAGGCAACAGGAATTGTTTTCGTCGAAAAAAGTCAGTTTTTTTTATTGTTATTTAATATCATATATTAATATGAATATATAAATTATATCATTAAAATGTATAATTACATATAAGTTAATATAAGTTTATATATATGCACATGTTACCAATTTTAAATACTTATAAAAACTCAAATATATACTATACACAAAAAATTAAAATATAATATTTTATTTTATGCAAATGAATGTATTTAATTTTCCATTTAATTATATTAATAAAATTAAAAATAATCTTTGTGATAGATTTTCAATAACAAACTTGTGACGACCAGTTTTATTTTTAATTTATAAAGGCACTTTTTTTTCCTCCAAATTATTTGTCACAAAATTATAATATTAAATCAAATTAATTCTTATCTATCACAATAATCTGTAACTATACTTAAATTAGTCAGGTGTTATTTAATTGGGTTGCTCGAATTAAATTTCTGTTACAATTTCTTCATAAATTTTGTCACTAAACAAGAAATTCTTATATTGTAACAGTTTTTGTTATAGGACTTTGTCACTAATTTTTAGCGTCAAAATAAAATTTTCACCCCTTAATTAATTGTAACAGATTTAGTAATAGATTTAAAATACCATCATAATTCTATCATAAACCCGTCACTAAATCTGTCACAAAGTTTCAAAAACAAATTATCATTAATTCTATTACAAAACCGTCACAATTCTATCATTATAAATCATTATCTATGACAGAAAAATAGTCACAGAAAAGTTTTTGTCACAGTTACTGGATTTTCTAGTAGTGTCGGTTTGCTACTTGAGGAGCCATCCACATTGAATTTGAATTCATTTGCGATATGAGGAATCTACACCACTTTACACCGTTGTCCTTTTCAGTTTGCTGGCAGTAGTGCCAATCCATGGCTGTATCCACCATGTGGCTTCCACAATAGCCTTCTCACTTTCACAAGCTCTAACCCGAAACAAAGGCCTCAATTTTACAAGGAAAAGGATTTCCTTACCATCTCAAGGATTTGTTAGACATATACCCCTAGAAACCAATTTTATTATTTATTTATTAGAAAAATGAATTATTATATCAATTATTGATTTCATATATATTATATTTTAATGTGTATTTAATTTATTTATAGCATACTTTTCAATCAAATTTGATCATTTTATTAATAGACAATAAAAGTTAACATCTTGGATTTAGCCAAGAAAAGAAGAAAAGCCAACTTGATGGACAAAATAACACCATCCAACCAATGACATATGTCATGATCCTACATCACTAAGAGATGGGATAGATATAAGCGTAAACCTTCCTCCACCTAATATGCATGTTTTTTGGGTTGGAAACGTAAGCCCATGACTTTGATATCAAAGTAACTTAAATCTTCGTTGATGTGGGACCTTCCTGAGAGATACAAAGACCCAAACAAGTGTAAGGTTAGTGCAACGAGGGTATTGCATACTACATTAGTAAGAGATAGCTAAAGAGATAATTTGACAAAAGTATAGCATACTACATTAGTAAGAGATGGCTAACTAGATAATCTAATGAGAGTATAGCATACCACATTAATAAGAGATAGTGCAATGAGGGTATAGCATATATATTAGCAAGAGATGGGGTGAGCCTTGAGTATACAAGCATTGGCCTTCATGAGAGATACGAAGACCCAAATTGGTATAAGGGTAGTGCAACGAGAGTACTGCATACCACATTAGTAAAAGATGGCTAAAGAGATAGTGCAACACAAGTATAGCATACCACATTTGTAAGAGATAGTTTAATGAAAGTATAGCATATATATTAATAAGAGATGGAGTGGGATTTGTGCATATAAACATGGACCTTCATGAGAGATGCAAAATACCAGACCAGTGTAAGGGTAGTGCAATGAGAGTATTGCTTACCACATAAGTAAAAGATGGCTAAAGAAATAGTGTAATGAGAGTATAGCATACCACATTAGTAGGAGTTAGTGCAACGAGAGTATAGCAAACAAATTAGTAAGAGATGAGGTGGATCTTGAGTATATAAATATGAGCAGACATGTCTTTGCACTTTATATAGACCAAAACAACATCTTAACTAACAAGACAACACACATAA
This sequence comes from Theobroma umbraticum, assembly GCF_002168275.2. Classification (NCBI taxonomy): domain Eukaryota; kingdom Viridiplantae; phylum Streptophyta; class Magnoliopsida; order Malvales; family Malvaceae; genus Theobroma; species Theobroma umbraticum. Next base: position 3,403,093 of record NW_018397272.1, on the reverse strand, counting down.
CCAAATTATACTTAAATAAATATAAAGTGATAACTGATCAAGGAATCTCCTTCTTCTCCTCTCTATAATACCCAAAAACAGAGCTAAAAAATATCTGTTCATTAAATCATTGATAGTCAAAAGGGTGTGAGTAACTTTTAGTGAAAGTTTTGTCTATTTCTATAGGAAAGCACAACTTTGTTCTAAGGTGTACAGGGTGGCGTTGATGTTGTATAGATTCAGGGGAGGGAGTTTTGTGCTGTGACTTTTTGTTTCTCATGGCAGGTTCTACAGAATGGGTGGGGATCCAGAAATAGTAGGATCGTGTATTTGTTTTGATCTTTCTGAGACTTATGAGATATTGTTCTCTACTGATGTAAGGCTTCTTATAATAGTAGAATGAAGACTTGTAGCAGCATGAATGTACTCTCTTTCAAAATGAATACAAATGTGAAATATTAATATTTAAAAATATTTTTAATATTTAATAAAAAATTTACCGGCAGGTTGAGTTGGTGTCCAAACCTAAATTTTCAAGTGTCAACTCAACCCAACCGATGCAGACTTGTGTACACCTCTCTGTTCATAACTTTTAAGCCATCTACCCAGGGATGGACTTAGAAATTTGTTCAAGTGGTATTATAATTAAAATATTTATAAAAATAATTAAAAAAGTAAATATGTTAAAATTTATAAATCAAAAGTTTTAATATTAAATTAAAGAAAATATAAATTCAGTACATTCATTTAATATTTAAAAATAAAAATATCTAAGATGACTATAATTGTTCACGATCATTTTACATATTTTGAAAATAATGTATGATATCATCAATAGAAATATTATCAAATACATCTTTTACAATATATGTCACCAAGCAATCATTCATCTAAAATTACTATTCATTAGCATAAACTAAAATATTATAATTAAATAAAATATGATCTTACATAGCAAATTATCATATTCAATAACTAACAATATGACAATTTTCTATTAATTAATCAAACCTAGATATAAGCATCTACAAACCATATAAAGTTAAATACAAAAATCAAATAATTAAACAATATATCTACAAAATAAATCAAAAAAAGAAAAAATTCATAATTTCAATATATTATTTGACATGTAATACTATTTTTTTATTAGCTAAATTATAATTATGAACCCAAACTATCAAATTAATCAAAAAATATGTAGACTTGAAGTATTTAAAAATTTAATTTTGGTTAAAAATTACTTACAATTGAAGCCTAGATAAATTGCTTTAAGAGAGTAAAAAACACAGCCAAAGATCGAGAAAAGGAAGAACTTGAATTTTTAAATGAAGAAAGTAGTTTAGGTTTTGAATTTTCTAATAAAATCTTAAATTATAAAAAGAAATTTTTACTTTTTCATGTAATATTTAACTATTGATATATAAATTACTTTTATTTGAAGTCTTTAACCCCACTCTTTATAAAATTGTAAAAAAAAAATAGATTCATTATTGTATTAGTTACCTTAAATTATATATAAATATTATAAAAATTAAATCTTTTTACAAAGTGAGTGGTGACACAATTCTACATAGGTCCGTCCATGCGTCTACCCAAGGTCATATAAATGGAGTTGTTTTCTAACCACAACTTGGTGTGTTGATGTGATAATGACACGACACGAAAATCAAGAAAAACAAAACAAAGGTGTCGGCTATTGATGAATCAGGCACATGCATATGCTCAATAATTGTGGTTGCAACATTCAAAGGCAAAGGGATCGACCCTCTTGGTCTATATGTATGTAGTACCTGCCCAACCGTTCACTTCAAAAGAAGTCACTGAATTGCGAAAATTAATAAAAGAAATAAGAGAAGTAAAAAATGGGAGACAATCAAAGGAGAGGTTTACTTTTGGCAATTCTGATAACGATGATGACGGTGAGCATCAATCATTATGCAGCTGCTTCATTAGAGAAGAAGAGGTCGAGCTTACACTGCAATAGCTCAATTCAGGAATGCTTTCTTTCGGAGGAAGACGAAGAAGGATTCGACTTCACCTTGGTCGAGTCGGAAACAAGCCATGTGTTTCCTGATCAAGCAAGTGCAGCTAATTCTCTTAACAACAAAATTGTATATCAAGCACTTTTCGCCGATACAAGTTGCGGGAGAACAAATAAAGGCCCCAAATGCACTCCACCGGGCAATCATCCTAAGAAACCTCCGCATTGCAGCAATCCATACAACCGTGAATGCCGAACACAACACAAACGTCGATGATATTCCAATCAGATCTTCCTTGATTGTGGTAATTACTATGTCGTCAGTTCAGTTAAAACCCATGGCTTTTCATTCATGTTATTTAAGTATTTCAGTATCCATTTTTCTAGCGTGAGCATTTTCGTTTGGATTGTTCTGAGTTCGATTTTAGACGTGAATATGGCGATGTTGAAGGGCAACAATTGAATTCTTGTTGTTTTACCATTAAGACTACTTATGATTTTATTTTTTCAGTCGTGAAAAAGTTCAAGAGAAGAAAGAGGTCATACTCTTGGAATTAAAAGAGAAGAAAGAGAATAAAGGGGTAGTGTTTTGTTATATGGCATAAAAATTTTATTCTTTCTTTTTGAGTTTTGAATTTGAACAAGTTATTAAATTGAAAACATTAGATTAATTTTTACTGTTAAAATGTTTTACTAAAACATATAATGATCATTTTGTTGATACTGTTGCTATTTATATTTTATTTTTTTGTAAAAAAATTAATAAATAAAAAATTGATAGAAAATAAGACAAATTAGAAAAAAAAAGGTGAAAGCACAATGCAAACGAAACCTAACTAATATTTTCCTTCACTCGCAAATAATAGATTTTTAATCCTAGTTAGTGATCATGTATGTAGCTCCATTGTTCCCATCAATGCTACTACGATTATTGAAAGATTTGAAAAAAAAATGATGAATTAAACAATATATCCACGTGGCATGAATACATTGCAAGGTGCACTGCACACTAATTGATTATAATATTTTTCAAATAAAAAATATATATTTGATTTTGTGAAAATAAAATTTTGAATCCGATTGTTTGCATAAGATAGACATATGCTTAGAATACATTTGGTAATCGGAAAATGACTTGTTAGAGAAAAAATTTTTCTATGTAAAATGTTTTATAAGAGAATTTAATATTATCTATTGTTTGGATAAACTGTTTAAAACATTTTTTATTGTTTGGATCATGTTAGTAAAAATATTTTCCATCATGGTGGAGTTATTCAAGTGTTAAAATAATAAATAGGAGTTCAGTACGAAACAATATTGATATTTGTTTTTTATTAATTTGAGATCAAAATTAAGAATAGAAATGAAAATGGATAAAATCAATAATGAAATTTCTCAAACCATTTAACCATAAATTATAATGAAAATAAACTCTAATTTTCAAAAAATTTTCCATTTTATCACTTTTTTATCATAACTATAAAAATATAAATATTCATTAATTGTGTAAGATATCCAAAACCCATACTTATAAATATGTATTCATTAAATAACAATTATTGAAATATTTTTTATTATAATTATTAGTAAGATTTATTCCATTTATAAATAAAAAATGTAATTGTATTGAATGGTTTCATTAAAGTAATATTTTTTTAATTTTAATAGTGTTGTATAATTTAAATATTAATATTTTAAATTAATGATTTTAAAATTAAATATTAATTTTTTATTTTTTTAATATTTTAAGTTAAATATTAATATTCATCAAATTTATACTAATAAACTTAATATAAAAGTATTTTTGTTGTTCTCTAGAAAACATTTTTCATGGTTAACTTTGTTGACTTGTAAAATATTTTATATCTGAAATTAATTTTCGTCAACCAAATACGTATAAATCCTAAAAACGTTTTTTGAAAAATATTTTACTACAAAATAAACGAATCCTTAATTAGTAAAATTTCCGAATGTGCCACTTGCATATAGTGTAATATGGCTCTAATTAAAGAAGGTCAAAGCCACTTGTGTATAGTGTCACATTATTAGCTGTTTGTCTATATATTTTTTCCGTTTTGTTAGCATAAGTAAAAAATGAGTTTTGCTAATAAGCGCTCGTTGGATACTCTTTAAATTGTTTCACCAAATGCATTATCATATTAATGTTCAAATATTGTATTTAATGCAAAAATGTTATTATAAATGAATGTACTTTAAATCGTGCCCTCCGGATACTCTGTGATGCTAAATTTATGAATATAAACCTGAGACATTGCGGAACAAAGGTGAAACTTTAACATAAGTTCAAATTCTCACAAGAAGCAGGAGCATGATGGCTCAAGTGGTATCCCATATTTTTGACACAACAACATTGAAAGCAAAAAATCATGCCGACGGACCATTAAATCAATCGCATGCGCTCAGTTTTGTGGCCACAACTTTTTCTGCGTCGGTGGCAGAAAGTCAAATCACCCAAGCTACTTGCATTGGTCCTTATAGCACCTGATCAACCACTACTAAAATAGTGGTAGAACCACTAAGGAAAAAAGAAATTTGGCAGACGAGGAACAACATGGGAGACCTTCAAAAGACAGGTTTATCTCTAGCAATTGTTTTGACTCCTATGATAATGATTCTATCGAGCGCGAACCATTCTGCAATCGGTTCACCAGAGAGCAATAGCCGCAGCTTCTTCAACTGCAACCGCTCATCTCACGAATGCTTCCGTCAGAATGAGGTCGACTTAGGATTTGAGTTCTTGATGGAGTCGCAAACAAGCCAAATGGTTCTTGAAACAAGAAGAATGCTGCAGCAGGGAGGTCGACCTTCGACTAATGCCCTTCGTCCTGCCGATGCAGCTTGCGGTCGAGACAAGTACGGCTACAAATGCACTCCACAGGGTAATAAGGATGTTAAAAGATCTGAAAATTGTCACGGAAGTACGTTCAATCGTGGCTGCCACCAAATACGACGCAAATGAGTAGTTGATTTGCCAGTATGCAGTTGCCTATATACCTCTAGTGATTTCTGGATATAAAATCTCCCCCTCCATATCCCCTCCCTCAAGCCTTTTTTGGTCTTTTGTTCTTTTGTCCACCTTTTATCCCCACTAGTTACACCTTAGATCTTAGATGCATGTATCGTTATCGTTTGGCAAGTTTATATCATTATCTATCATCTGGTTAATTATTATGGTTCCAACTGTGGAGTATATAATTTTCCATATGGTTGTTCTGTTGGCTGAAATGTCAGGTACATAGAGATTTAATCTTCTTTTGGTTTAATACCTAATTAAAGGTTCAATGCTGATCACTTCAAGGTTCGATGTTAAAATCTCTGGAACATTTAAGTTTAACAAAGAAAATCAAATATAAGCCTGCAAAATAAAAGGACTGAAAAAAGCAAAGTTGTGCGACATTTACTTATCTGAATTATTTTCACCAACTCTATTGCCCAATCATAAATTCAATAGGACTCTTTTACTATTTATGGAGACACAGCATTCTTATCAAACCCGTCCCTTAAAACTGACCCGGAAAAAGAAAGTATCAAGTCAAGTCGTCGAGTTAGTTCGCATTTTTTATCTTTTATTTAAATATCATTTTTATATATAATAATATATAATTATAGATTAAAATAATAATATTCTTTTATATATAATTATCAATTATATTATTTAAATAAATACCAGTACCTCCACATATGCATTGGACTTGTAAGTACATTTATTTAAAAAAATTAATTATAAAAATAATTTTGATAATGACGATGAATATAGAAATGGAATCTATAATATAAATTTGATCAAATGTTAATGTAATTTTTCATTTATAATGGAAACGTAAACTAAAGTTAATTAAAAGCAAAATAATGCATTGTTATTTTGAGTTTTCCTTTGCAGATTCATTATTTTCATATATAAATAATGTCTAATTGCTGATATTAGATAAAATACTTTTGATCAATTTGTTAAGTTATTGTTCATAAGTATCATTGATGGAACTAGCTAACTTTTATTGATATTAAGTCAAAGACGAAGAAAAATAAGGGTAAAAATTTTTGAGGGAGTCATTAAGACAAAAAATATATACTTTTTAAAAAATAAATAAATATATATATATTATACAACATTTTAAAAATTTTGGGAGGCCACAGCCCCTTATAAATGTACTAGACTGTGCCCCTGATAACTATAATTTTTATGTAATTATTTGTTCATTATGAAGAATTTAAATTTAAACATTTTGTTAGAATTCTATATTAAAAATTAATTTATTATGTACGGTGCAAAATCATTCTATTGGGTTGAAAAAATTTTATTTGATTAAATAAAGACAACTTAAAATTTCAAATAATTTGAAACTTATTTGAACTTGAATTGAGTTAAACTTGCTATCGACAAACTGTAAGTACGATATACTCATACCATTATCTGTGAGCAGCTAAATTCTCCCCTCTAACAAACAAGGAATGCAAAGCCTTCACAGCCATGAGGAAAAGAAAAGGTGATAACAGATGCCCTTGCCCAAGGGCTTTATTCATGGGGAATTCCAAGGTAGGAGAACCATTTATCTCAATCCTAAAATTTCTTCCCACCTCTTTCTCTTTCTCTCTCTTTTTTCTTCTTTCTCTATTCTCTTTTGTCCTTTTTTCTTTTACTTTATTCTATTCTATATAACTCAATATTGAAACATACTTCATTCTTCAAAAGAGATTTATGAACTTGTGAACTTAAACAAGAAAGGACATGATCACTTACCACCAGTGTATGAAATTAAGAAAAAATAAAATTTTTTTTATCTTTTTTCTATTTATATTATTTAACTATTTATATATTTAACCATTATATGAAATCTTATATATCATATTTAACTATTTATATTTTATACATTATAGTTTTATATTTAGTATTTTAAATTTAAATAGAAATAAAATAAAAATATTAGATGTTGTCTGTAATAATTTTTTTTTTCAAGTTTGATTAAAGTATGAATAAATTGAAAACAAGAGATAAATTGTCTAAATGATTCTCTTATACTTGAGCCACCAAACCTCATTACTTCAATTCACGAACAAGAATAATCTGAATCAAAACATCCAAGTTCAATCCTGAAAAAATTATTGATTAAGTTCAACTTATTAGTTTTAAAATTATTACTTTTTATTCCTTTTTGTCTTTGACCACCTTAACAAAAGTTAAGGAGCTTTGCCCTTGACCCCCACTAGTTCCGATCTTCATTTTCATACCATGTATAATCTCATTAGCTAACATTACCCCATCTAGAAGTTGGCATCCCCCATCAAAACACTTTGGTTATCACTAATCACCCAATGCATTACCTTTTCATCCTGTTAGCAAGAAGCTTCACAATGACCTTGTAGAGGGAATTGATCAAGCTAATGGGTCGAATGTCCTTCGACTTCTTAGGGCTTTCCACCTTAGGAATGAGTGCTATGAAAGATGAATTAAACCCTTTCTCAAGCTTCCCGTCACCATTAAATTCACAACAAACTCATAAACTTCTCTTCCAATCATATTTCAAGTGCGTTTGAAGAAGTTGACGTTGAATCCATTGAGTCTCGGAGCCTTAGAGCCTCTACACTCCCATACCGTATTCCTCACTTCATAGTAGCTATTCCCTCCGAACCTGCCACCCATGACCATCAAGTTGCTTAAAGTCGAGCCCCTCAACGATCGGGGTAGGTAATATGAATTTTAATTCTCATAGTAGTAATAATGTTTCAAAAGGAGTCTAAAGAAAAAATAAAGCAATAAAAGTTATATACTTCTAAGATAAGATAATCTATTTGGTAATAAAAATATTTAACTGATAACCTTTTAATTTAATAAATTGATAAGGGTATTTAAGTCAGTTACTTTTAATTTTTTGGACTTTACATTGTTATATAGAGAAGTGCACACGTTATGACGATATGTGCAAACATGATGCTTTTAAAGTTTTTGTTTTCTTTTTGTTAAAATCAAGAATCAAATCCTATTATCCACATTTAAGTGTTTTTTATTTGATATAATTTTTTGAATGTGAGTTAAATTAGATCAACATTAATTTAAAACTTGGATCATATATATTACTGATTTAATTTTAAATTTGAAAATATCTACGAATTTGACTGGATGATTTGCTTAGCGGATCAAAGTACCAATTATCCTATGACAGTCATCGGATCAACCGATGGTTGGCAGGTCTAGGTATCCCTCATGCAAACCTAGTAAAATTATTCATGTATTTCTTTTGACTGATGGATGTTGGTAGAACTAGCTAGTTTACTTTAACGTTTTCGCTTCGTCACTGCTAATTATAATTGGCTATGACTATCAAGTGAAAAATATTTCACAAAACTTTGAAAAAAAACATATTAACAAGTTTTGTGTTGAATTAACATTATCAAAAAAATAAGTTCTTTCTAACGGAATTTTTTATTGAAAAAAGTTAAAATTTCATTAAAAATATTTTTTTAGACAGATTTTTAATGAAAAAATTGATTGAAAATTTCTTCAGTAAAAATCTCGTCAGAAATAATTTTCGTTGAAAATTCATTGAAACTTTCTAATGGAAAAAAATACACAATCCATCAATCGTACAGTAGCAATTCCATCGAAAATTTTCAATGAAATCCTGTTAAAAATTTGGTTGAAAATTCTTTTCAAACGAAATTCCGTTAAAAATTGCCAATGGAATTTTTCTATTGGAAGAGCATTTCTAACGGAATTTCGTCGGAAATTTCTAACGAAATTTTTCAATGGTAAAGCATTTCCAACGAAATTTCATAAGAAATTTCTAATGGAATTTTTTGTTGAAAAAACATCAAATTACAATAATCAAGAGTAATTCTTAATCATGTGTACAATAAAAGATGCCATTATAAAATATTCATTTCAACAATTGAAAATATAAATTATAATAATTTTTTAACATGTCTAGATCTTTCAATATTAATAACTAAGTTAAACAACTGTGTAACAAAATATACAAAACTAATATCATATATATCTACCATCATCAATAACTTTCAGAATAAGCAAACTCATCTTCTTCATTATTATCACTATCATCCCTAAAAGTTTCTTCATCTTCATGTTCAACTTCTTTTTCTTCTTCTCCATCTTCATCTCCTTGTCAAGATAGTAAAATTGATTTCACACAATAAAAAAAAAAGGAAAGAAATACTGTAGAAGATTGAAATAAAAATATCTATCAAGCTTAGATAAAATTAATTTATTAATTTAGAAATAGAAAATATCTAACTTAAATGTAACACAAAAAACAATCTCAATAAACCAAACAATCCCATCTCACTATCCAATATATATATATATATTATATCAAGACTAGTAGTGTGTAACTCACAAAGGAGTAAACTTGTTCTCCCCAAAACTATACTAACCTACAACTATGTAATTCCATATCATTATAAAATCCTTAGCCATAACTCTAGTGAAATATTTAGCGATTTGATTTTAATAGTAGTGAAACTCTTTCAATTTATTTAATAGTAGTGAAAGATTCAGAGATTTGATTTTAATAGTAGTCAATGACTTTTTATTTCAATGGTGGCCTAACATTTTCCCAGAGGATCATATGATTATCAAGCAATCAGAAAATGCTCTAGCACAATCACCAATCCAACCCCCCTTCCCCCTCAAACTTCCGTTTCATATGATAACATCCCTTTAATATGAACTTTTTTGGTCCATATTCCAATCCAGACAGAGAGTTTGGACTATAAATCATTCCCTATTCTACCTTCTACAGGCTTCCCATCTAGGTTTGAGCTTTGGACCTCACAAATGCAAGCCTAATCCTATCGTTCTTTTTCGGCTGGAAGCCTTGGCTGGCTATGATTTGCAATTTAAAACAAGTAATAAACTAGCACGATACTTTCATCAAATACAGATGTTATGCAGTTGAATTTCAAGAGAAAAAAAAAAAATCATTGAGAGAGTCTTAATGATGATGGTTGGGTTATTAATCATATTTCTTTATTCAAAACAGTGGCAGCAATCACTTTTAGTTCAACTGGAATTAGTTCAAATCAGGATTGTTGATTCTCCTTTCTCCTTTGGCTTTGTAATTTGGATCACTTTTAAGTTTCGATCTAATAGTCTTCAGAGTTCTGGCCTATATTCTTTCTTGCCATTGATGTCCCACCAATTCCCGCACAGATTCTTGTTGATGTTATTATATGGTCTAAAAGTTAGAACCATTTAAACCAACTTCCTTTCCTTAAACCTTCCACGAAAGAGTAAAATAATGTGCTAGATATCTAATGCTATACAGTCAAAATGGTCAAAGAAGAAAAAAAGTAAAAATAAAGAATTCCCATTAACTCTATTCAATGTAACAAGCTTCTAGAATAAAACAAGGACAGATGCATGGAGGATTGGTGACCAAAGCCTAACATGGCAAATACCTACAGAAGCAAATGCCTCTTTTTACCAGAAAAAGCACTTTTCTTCTACCTTTTCGTAATTCCCAATTTAACTCTCTCCAGACTTGAAGCCTAAAGGTGAAAAGAATAAAAAGTGTAATAACAACAAGCTTAACAATGAAATTAAAATCATCAGAAGATAACAACCTTTGTAAGTAAGTTCCATTTATTTCATTCTCATTTTACATCAGTGATACTGAAAATAGAAAAGAAATTAGTATAGAAATAGACCAAGAAGAGCCCAAAAAAAGCTTTCCCTTCTCATCATTCTCCATCGATGCATTAGCATTTCTTCAGAAAAAGAAAAAAAATCAAATCTAATTAATCAAATCCATTAAGTGACTTTTAACATCTGGTGGTTGAACAAATATTAGAGTAATGTTTTTAGAATTAGGCCATCATATCATCAAAATTTCTAGCTAAAAGCTTTGTTTTCCAACTTGAAATCAATGACAATCTTGTTCAGATTGCTTTCTGCTGGCCCTCATGTGGCTTCAGTTTTACTTTGGGAGTTGTTGGCTTTAGGTTCTGGATCTTTTAGAGCTTTTTGTTCATTTCAAAAGGAATAAAAAGAGGTGAAGGGAGGCCGTAGACAGCCCATCGGCAGATAAGGACAACCGAGGAGGAACGGCTTCTTTCTAGATTTTGGAGAGAGGGAATAAGGATTGATAAAGAAAAATGAAAAAGGAAAGGAAGAAAAGAGAGCGACACCAACCGACACCGTTTAGTAGAAAGAATGTCCAGTAAAAAAGAGAGGGGCTCAAGCCCGTGAAGGCCCATTAAGAAAAGTCCAAGGTGTTGGGCTTCTATTCAACCCATTGAGGCAAGCCTTTGGGCCCTATCTATATTTTTAAGTCCATTTCATTTTCATCCACACAGAAATTAGAGTCTCTCTGTATCAACAAAAGTTTAAATAATTTATATTTTATTAATAAACAAATTTTAATATATTTATATTAAACTTATTATGTAATGAATAATTAATAATAATAATATCTTTAAATATTCATAACATATTAGACATTAATCTATAATGTAACATATTTATTTTTATTAAATTACGTTCAAAATTAATATTATTTTATTATTTATTTATAATATACTATTTATTAATTATTAACTAAATTTATCACTTTTAAAATATTAATTACTTATTTATAATAAGTGAAAGTAATTTGTTTTGAAAGTGCGAAATTTTATTGCTTGATACCAATGTCAAAATAACTTTGGATTGTATAAATTACATATAAAATAAAACAATGAAATAGCCCCAAAGTACTAAAAAAATCCAATTTAAGGATATTGAGTATCTAATATAATAACTCCTCATCCTAAAATATAATTAAAAGATTATAAGACCATATTTGATTTACAATAACTATTTATCACTAATGCAACTAGACCATAGCAATTTTCAATCTACGATTTTCTATCTATTACCAAAAGCTAACCATTCACACCTCACAACCATTTAAAGTATTTTCCTATTGCCCGTGTTCAATTCAATCATAAACACCAGTGATCCATTGGACCTAAAACTTTTTTCTAATTAAACCAAAGAGTCCTAGTCATGACTTTACTCAAGATAATTAAAATCTGACATATACAATCCGTATCCATCACTAATCATCAATATGTTAATTTTATATAATATATATTTATATGTATTACTTTATTATATGTATGTTATAAAACTAAGGTAATAATTACTAATAAAGTTATTAAAATATAATCATATAAATAAAATTAATAAGTTACTAATAAAAGTTATAATTACTAATAAACTATTAGTAGTTTTTGTTTAATATATTATTGAATTTTATCATCTATTTTTATAAAATTAAAAATTTTATTATGTTATTTTTATAAACTTTTTAATTTTATAACATTAATGAACTTGAAATAATTAATTTAAAATTTATGATTCAATAAAGTTTTAACAATATTTTTAAAAAATAATAACTAAAAGAAAACATATTTAAATTTTTAATATTATACAATTTAATATATATTTAATTTTATTAATATATTTTTTATAAAAGAGTAATAAAATTTTAAAAAAAATTTAATATATTTTAAATAAAAAATTTAAAAATTAGTAATACTGATGAAATTTTCCAACACAATATTTTATTGAAAAATTTCTGTTGGTAATGTCATTTTCCAACGAAAAATTCTGTTAAAATATTGGAAAGTGTCATTTAACTCGCCTTAAACTTTCCAATGGAATTTCATATGGATTTTTATTGGAAAGTTTGGCGACAATAACTTTTTTTTGTGCCAAAAAATTTTAACGGAATCTGTTGGAAATCCATTGAAAATCCAACACAAAAAACAAAAAAAATTTCCATTGAAATTCCATTAGAAATCCATTAGAAATTTTCAACGAAATTTCTTCAGTCGAAAAAAATCAATTTTCTTATAGTGTAAAGAGTGATTATTTCTCTTACAAGGAAACTATATGTCATTTATATTTCATTCCATAAACGTGTGTGTGTATATATATATATATATATTGGTTTTCCTTCCTGACTAATTAGTAGACCTGTCAAAATGGGCTTGGCCCATCGAGTTAGCTCATTTTTTTTAAAATATGGGACGGGCCGGGCTTAAAATTTAAGCCCATATTAAAATTGGGCCTAAACGGGTTAACCCGTTTAGGCCCGAGGGCTGACCCGGGTTGGTACGGGCCAGCCCAGAGGGTCCAAAAAAATTAAGTGTTGGTACGGGCCGACCCATATTGACAGGTTAGGGCTGGGGCAGGGCACCCATGGGCCAAAAAATAATTTTAATTAATTTAATAATTTTATATATTTAATTATGAAAAATCAATAATTTAATTACCAAGTATTGTTTATTTTATATATTTCAATATCTTTAATCTTCACTTGTCAAATTAAAAATTTTAATTTAAATTAAAACTTATTATCTCTTTTTCTTTTATGGTAATAAATGTTAGATGATAAATTGATAATAATTCAGACCTTGAGATATCATTGCTGTCTAAATAAGATTTAAATGTTTTACTTGAGAATGAAGATTGAGGAGGATATAAATGAATTGAAATTTTATTATTTGGTTATATACTTATGTTTATAAGATAGTAGTTTGTGTTAAAGATTTAAACTTTATTATGTAATTTATTTATTTTTTTATATTTAGTGTAATTTATTTATTTGTAACATGTTTTTATTATTCAATTTATGAATTAAATCATAGAACAATTTTATTAATAAAAAATTTATTAAGTAAAATTATAAAAATTAATTTTTTTTAAAAAAAATAAAGATGGACTGGCCCAACCCAACCCATAGGCTAACAAGGGGTGGGCTAAATATTAAAAAATTTGAAATTTTATTTATATTTGATGTAATTATTTGCTTATTTATTTTTGATGTAATCTTATTGTTTGTAATATGTTCTATTATTTAATTTATGAACTAAATCATAGTATAGTTGTATACTTGTATTGATGAGTAGTAGAAATAATTTTTTTTGAAAAAAATGAGCTAGCCCGGCCTGACCCATGGGCTAACAAGGGGTGAGCTGAGCTGAACATTTTGTAGCCCATATAAAATATGAGCTGGCCTGACCCTACCTATATTTTTCAGCCCACAAGGACTAGGGCCGGGCTGAGCCGGCCCGGCCCATATTGACAAGTCTACTAATTAGCCAGTGGTACAGGCTGTACTACAGGTAACATTGTTTTTGCATTCGTTTCTGTTTGGGGAGTGATACCATCAAAGTTTGTTATTTGTAGACACCTTTTTTTAAAATAATAATAATAAATAATAAATAAAATAAAAAAAGTGAAAAAAAAGTGAAAAAAAAAGCTGAAAAAGTAAATAGGGAAGAGACCAAGCGTGTGCTCAGTCCCCCTCTTTGGCTCCCTTCTAGGCCAGTGTCTAATGAAATCATGCTCAGAAGAGTATGATTTCACCTCTGAATTGTCCAAAAATTTGGACAAACCAAATCTTAATTTTGGTTTTTGCTCTTTTGCTTGTAGTCTTATTGATTTTGGGTCTAGCCCAATTTATCTAATAAAAATATAATTTTGGTATCATTTTAGACCATTCTAGGAAAATAAATTAGGTAGATTGACAAAAAAAAAATGAAATATATTTATGATGAATATTTGTAAGTAGGAAATAAGTAGATTTAACTAGGACCAAATATATGTATAAAAAATGGTAAAATAATAAGGCAAAAGTGGATAGTCAATAATAGTAAAAAAGAAAACATAAAACAAAAAATAATAATAATAATAATTAAGAAAACAATAATAATAATGATGATTTTAGAATGATGATGTAGAAAAATGTAATAAACGTCTTAGGATCGAGACCGATGATGGGATGACCATCCAGAAAGCGTGAAGTCACAATTTCGAGTGAATTTTCTTAGGTTTGAGATTTTGATTTGGACCCCACCAGTACGATGGGAGGATCTAAATTCAAAATTCTGAGTGTTCTTAATTTTAACTAAACAAAATATACAAACTTATCAAATAATTAAAATATATAAATAAAAGAAATAAAAAATTAATGGTGTTAATAAATTTGTTAGTCTTAACAATTCAAAATGAATAGGATACGTATAAATAATTATGAAATTAAAAAAATAAAATAACAATAAACTAAAAAATAATAAAAATGATAAAAAATTTTAATAAATTAATAAAAAATAAAAAAAAATCGGTCTGAAAATATGACCTTGGAGAATCTCATGTAATGAAATAAATAAGTATTCGCATAGTAAAATACATAACGAAATAAAACAAATCAATAAGTAAATGTAAAAAGATTTATTCAGAATAAATATGCACATAAAGAAAAACAGTAAGTTTTAAGGAAGATAAGGAACAAATACTGAAATATTAAGTGCATCATGTACCATGATTACATCGTTAAATGTCATGGCATATAGAAATATTTTGTATACGAGCATGGGTCTAATGATGAGACTTTTCGAGGAAGCTCGCGAAGGTAAGTTTTTTCAGTAAACTCCTTAGGTGAAAAGATACCTTCGGATCTCACCAGAACGATGGGAAGGTTTGAAAAAATATCTTTAATGAAAAAGCTTTTGTTCATATTAGGATTCGTATTCATAAAAAAATTATTTTTACTCACAAACGATTACCCCGATGATGAGATCTACTCGTAAAACTTGCAAAGGCGAGTTTATCGAGCATTTTTCCTAAGTGAGAGGATACTTTGGGATTTCACCAGCATGATGAACGAATTCGAAAAGGACACTCGATAAAAAGTTTTTGTTTGGCATTATCTCGATTTTATGTCATGCATGGCATGATTACATTATGTGTACGTCAAGCACAAGAAAAAACAAATAAAATGTCTTTAATTTATGGAATAAAAGACGAATTAAATAAACCAAATTAAGGAAACATAACAATACAATTAACGAGATAGGAAAATATATGATTAAATGGTACCGTTCGTGAAACGGGCGTCATAGGGATGCTAATCATTCTCTGTGCGTAACCGTACTCTTGAACCCAGCTCTAAATAAAACACGTAGACCAGTTGATAGTTCTTTCGATAAACCTAAGACCAATTTAGGATTTCATCGAACTGAAAAAATGTATTAGGTGGCCAATCACACTTAGGTTTAAAAAAAAAATTAGTTGTGACTCTCAAAGTACTTTTACGTCTAACGGTCGGGTTCTCGGATCCCGGCACGCAAAAGCAATAACAATCAAAGCCGTAGGTGGGTATTGACATTATTTTATTTTGACACTTCCGAGTTCCAACTACCGCCAATTAATACCATTCTAAAATAATACAACTTGGTCAGAAACGTTAAATATATATGAGGTACATCAACCTACCTTGGAATCTAATATTAATGATGTGCTACAATACAAATTTTTCTAGAATTCAAATAAAGTAGTATCGTACCTTTCTCAATTGAACCAGGACCATTAGTTCTCTAGAGATTCCTTGACTTACCTAGAGCTTCTAATTTTGATTATCTCCCTTTCGGATCCTTTATTTCAGAAAACACTGCCTTAGACAAGAGTCTTTCAGAATCCTTGCTAGCAAAACTTTGTTCATCACTTGTTAAGCTGAAAATACTAGCACTCTTGGAATTCAGCACATGATCACCGATGCTACTAAACACTTCCCCACTGTCATCTTCCAACGCATTGCTTTTGAAGGGGGTCTCTTCATCGATGTCTACTTCAATGCCAGCCCCGGGATTAGGCTTAAGCCCTTCCTCGCCACTTTCCTGCAATTGTACTGCGAACTCTAGGCTCCACAGGACATCGCCCATCGATGGCCTTTCGGTTCCCTCATCACTCAAACAACTCATTGCCACTTCGCTGAATTTTTTCAAACACTCAGGCGCAATCTTACCCCTCAAAAATGGATCAATGATTTTGTAAAGAGTTCCATTCCTGTGGCATTGTTGGGCCCATGCTGCTAAGCTTATCTGTGCCTTGTCCACCGCGCGACTAACAGGTGGCCTAGCACATAATATTTCACATAGTACCACACCAAATGAATACACATCGGATTTTTCTGTCAATTGCTGACGACGATAATACTCTGGATCCAAGTAGCCGATGCTGCCTTTCACCACTGTGCTAACATGGGCCTTGGACATGTTCGTGGGGCCTACTCTGGACAACCCAAAATCCGAAACCTTAGCCACCCACTTGTCGTCCAACAAGATATTTGTTGTCTTCACGTCTCGATGAATGATTATGTGTTTTGCACCTGAATGAAGGTAATGCAAGCCCCGTGCGGCACCAATGCAAATCTCTAGCCGTTGTTTCCATGGAAGAGGAGGATTTCCAGCGTTGTAGAGATGATCACGAAGGGTCCCACGAGCCATGTAATCATATACCAGAATCATCTCACCGTCATCGTTGCAATAACCAATCAAAGAGACCAAATGGAGGTGGCGTAACTGGGAGAGCATCTCGATCTCGGTCTTGAATTCGTGAGCCCCTTGTTGAGACTCAGGGTTCAATCGCTTGATTGCCACTTGGGTAGCCCCACCATCAACGAATCCTTTGTATACGTTACCAAAACCTCCGACACCAATAATGAAAACGTTGTCGAAGTTGTTGGTAGCTCCTTTGATCTCAACCAATGAAAAGTAGCGACAAAGATCGGAGGGTAGAGATGAGCCACGAGACTTGGTTGACTTGGTGGATTTGGTGGCAGTGGAAAATTGGCTCCACCATGAAACTCCTTCACTGGAGCCTGAATCTTTGGCCCTCATCTTTCGCCGGAAAATCAAGAAAAATAGAAGTGAGAGCACAACAAATCCGGCTAATAAACCTCCCACAATGCCAAATACAGTTTTGTTGTTGTTCTTGGACTGCGTTGATTGACTTGGTGGTGAACTTGGTAGGACTAGGTCAGGGTTAGGTCCGGCAAGATCAAAGCCATTGCTCAATTTGAAGATTTCTAGCCCATTCAAGATTGCATCAGAATAAAGAGTCCCCCATGCCGGGGAAGGATGCAAAGCAATAGATAGATTTTGTTGCTTTTGATTTCCTTTTGTTCCCATAGCCACTGCGTAATCCTTATATATTGGAAACCCATTTCCTCCACTCCAGGCTATAACATCAGCTCGAGTTTCTGCAGTTAAATTACCCAAGAAGATCTCAAAGATTCTGTCACCTTCTTGTTTTATCTCTATCTGAAACTCACAAAAATGCAACCGTACAAAGTAACTGAAGCCAGAATCAACAGGAAACTCCCATGTCAGATTGTAGTTCTCGTTCTCAGTCTTGTTCGTCCCCATGGACCTGGCAGTTAGATAGACCACCCTTGGAGCAGAGAACGATGATATACTGTTAAAGGTGAGATTAACACTATTATTGACAGGAAGAGTACTTGGTTTTGCTATTACCAAATAATCGTCATCGCTTAACCACTTCCGGTACATGCCAGTGTCATCTTGAGGCGATATTTGCTTTCCACCAACGTTGACTCGATGCACCATCTCAAGGGCACTGTTGTTTCCTAGGGAGTACAAGCTTCCCTGACCTAAAAAAGTTACCCCTTCATCACTTGCTTGTCTGTAATATAGATTGGTTGGCATGGAAACAATTTCAATCCCGTTGATGAAAGCATAAGAATCAGAGATATCAGGACTTGGGGTGAAGGTTAAGTTTAACCTTTCACCTTCATCGACGTTTAAACAAAATTCTTTGATGAGAGTAGGTTGGCCTTGAGCATGAAGTAAAGCACTGAAATTCCTGAGAAGGGTAAAAGGACCTGCTTTAACGGAGAAGAAAGCTTTATCAGAAGGGTCGTCAAAGTCTCGATATGAAGTTGGATAGAAGTACAAGCGAATGAACTTTTGGCCAGCGGTGAGGGGAATTGTATAGGTGAATTCTGAGTAAGAAAGACGAGCCGTGGAGTACGGGACCTTATCAACGGAGGGGGGCTGCTCACGTGCTGTTAAAAGCACCGATGATTTATTAATATTATTGCTTTGTTGCTCTATAGGGGAGAATTTTCCATTGCCATCTCCAGTCCAAGGACGGTTATCGAGAGCTTGGCCATCAGTGGAAGAACCACAGTCAATTGTGATGTTTTCTATGGGGTTGTAAGGGGTCAGCTGGGAGTCACCGATGACAAGGTATTCGATGAAGAAGAAGAGACAGGGAAGCAGGAAAAATGACAGGTTTTGAAGGCAAAAAGTGCTTGTTTTGCTTGTATTCTTCATTGTAGGGGAAAAACAGAGAAAAGAGAGAGAGATAGATAAGAAGAAAAGGATAAGAGATCAAGAAAGGTTTAAAATGAACTCTTGGACAGTGCATACAATGAAATTTGAAACTCCGTTCTCTCTTTCCCTTCTTCTTCCTCTTGTTCTTTTTTTTATTGGGTCAGTTTGCTACAATTTCACGTTTCTTTTTTATACAAGTTGAATTAATTTATTGATCAAGTGCGACCGAAGACCATTCGAGAAGCTGAGTTGTTGTAAGCTGGAAAAATATCATTCATTATATTTTCAATAACCTGTAGTACGTAAAAGCTTTGTAAAACCTTTGGTGGGTCATGGAAGACTTGTCCAAAGAGGCTAGAGTTTCTTGGCAGGATTGTACTGGTGCTATATTGAGTGATGGATATATATTGCCCCTAATGTTTCCTACTTTTACTTTCCCTCTCATTATCCAAATAAGATATACCTAATGTTTAGTTTTTTTCTTTTTATTTCTACATCTATTAAGATTTTTTTGTTTGACAAAAGGCAGAATATTTTTGAACTTGAAATACATCCATTGACTATTGAGTTTAGATGCACTAAGTTCTATGTTTTAATATTTAGGGACAACATCTAACCAAAATAGAGGGGAACAATAAAAATTAATTATAGGGCTTAGAGACCCATTTGGTTTTTTTAAAGGCAATTCAAGAATTTTGTTACCCAATAAACATGTACAAAAACTGCTCCTAATTGGTAGATATAGTTACTATATATAAAAGCAATAACTCCAAAAATATAAATAGTGAATGACACATCTACCTTTAACAGTTTATAATTATATTATCTTTAATTAATGATTTTCTTATTAAATTAAAGTATTGTGTAATTTTTATTTATTTTCTCGTTAACATCAAATATCTTAATTATCAAAGTAAAATAATTGATATTTTTCTTATAAAATTAAATATTGATGATTTTTCATCTATATGTTCTCTTATTAATCTTGAACTCTTTCAAAAATGTTTGGAAATCAACTTGAGAAAAAGGTTTGTTTTGCTTTGGCTCATTTCTTTTTATTTTAATCATATTAAGATTGAGAACGTTAATAAGTTTATCCTTTTCTTTTCAATAAGTAAATATCATATTTTTAATACTTGTTGTAGGTAAAGTACACTTATTATAACATGCATCTTGTGAAGTTTTATTTCATATTTATTATATGTGGTTTTATTCAATTCTCAAATGAAGTTATGTCATTATAATGTCATCCAATAATAATAAAAAAGTCAAAAACACTCTTATAATAAGATAGGTTTATAAGTTAGAAGTAAAATTTGTAAATTAGTGGCTTTTTAACTTGGTACTTGAGAGTAATTTAATAAGCCATATAGATACATAAATGAACTTGGTTGATTATTACATTGAGACAATGACCTATAATATTTTCATTTATTGGTAACAAAAACAGTGTCTAACGCTTAGAATTGATTGTGCTTGAATATTTAATATTAACTTGAAACGAATTTCATCCTTTTTTATTTCTTAATTTCTTCATACTTTTCAAGAATGTGTTTACAAATTAATATTTTCCAATTAGTGGCTAGAAAATTAGGTGTCAAACTTTATAAACTTTTAAATAATTAATTGATAGTGTGCAACGATGAATGATTAAATATTTGACATATTTGAATGTTTAAAATATTTAATTAACTGAGCAATTATTTTTTATTGAAAGTATATATATATATATGTATGTATGTATGTATCAAAATGCATGTATTTCTCTTGTTCAATTTTTTGATCGTAAAATTTACTTATTGATTTTAAATGGTCATTGATTTCTATAAAGAAAGGTTTATTTTAGACGTAAAGTTTATTTAATTTAGTTTTTTTTTTTTTTATAATGGTGGTGCACTTGAGATGAAGCTAGGATCGATCGTTTTCACATCACATGGATTTCGTTTTACCCCAACTACGTTTAGCAACTAATTCACGAGAATTGTCGGTGAAAGATACGCACCATCAACTTATTGATTTATTAGTCATGTCAATATAGCAGCCAGATTTTGTCATCTGCCAATTAGACTAGTCGCTTACTTGAATTTAGCAGAAGGATCATCAAGAATCAATATATTTTTTAAGTTGCCCATCCGGACACTATAACGTTTTGGCTATAAGACATTTTCCTGGGGACTTTGAAATTTTCCTAGTGAAAACAAAGAAGCATGGAAATAAATTTGGCAAGAGGTATCTCTTTAGCAACCCTTATTACCCTTATGATTCTGCTCGATACATGCTCTTCTCAAGCAGCCAGCTTTGCTCCACTGACAGAGAAAATCAATGCCACGTCCACCATTGCTGAAATCAACATGGAATCGGAGTTCTTAATAGATTCCCATATTGGTAGATTGCTTGTTGACTACAGATATCTGAGTGGTCGCTCCGGCATTCGTACGCGGCCAATCGTGACTTGCAACAGGGGAAACGCCTATCGGTCGTGTCTGCCAGCTAAAAACCAAGGGATTAGACCTGAACGTTGCGGTATATACAAGCGTAAATTATGCTCCTAGACGATATATATTACAGTAATGCTAGTTTTATTTGCTTCTACTTGTGCGTGAACTCTTTTATTCTTTTCTTTTTCCCAGTGTTCTAATATCAATATTTGTAACTTCCATGAGTTTAATTACTTTCATATGTATCTATCCTTAAGACTACGAAAATAGTGTAATTTTACCAATCACAATGTACTTAAATTTTTCATATAACCTCAAGCGTTTCAATGGAATTATCTTCTAATTGTCGATTGTAAGACTTTTTTTTTGTAATATAACACATTCTCTTTTCATGATAAAAGGATTTCTTTAATAGAATTACTGATTGTGGATTTTCTCATCGAAGTTGATTTTCATAATTTTAATTATGTGACCTATATAAAGAGTTAGAATAAAAATTTACATGATGAGTTAAGTCTTGCTAGGTACGTGCCAGAGGTTAGAACCCTCTTAAGGGATTCTTTCGATAGTAGGTATAGATTTAATTTTCTTTATTAAAATGTTATTATTTTTTAAAATTTTAATTATGTGACTTGTCTATAAAATTTTTTTTAAAATATTTATTACGTGATTAGTAAAAAAGTTGCCATGAGTCTAAAACTGAATACCCCAAAAGATTTTTTTTTAATAATAATAATAAAACTGAGTGGCAATTGGGTGGCTTAAGTCTGCTATATTTTGGTACCAGAGACTCTGAATATAATATATACTTGCTATTTTAGAACAAATAACATTACGTAACGTTCATACTTTAGTTGGCCATTACTTGAGGAAATAGTATTGGAGATGTAAGGGGGAGAAAAATGTGTTTCTTTTCAAAAAAATAGTTAATTGATATATTATTAGATATTTCTATTTACATGCTTGCGGCTAAAGTTATTTATAAAATCATCTAAGAAAAAATAAAGATAGAATTTACAAAAATTAAACAAAAAGGAAAATATAAAAATTTATGGTTCACCTTTTAAAAAAAATATATGTAGTTCGATCACATATATACGTTCATTGAATAAAACAATTCTTTTGTTATTAAAAAATTAAAATATAATAAAATCTCTTTCAATAATTTCTCAAACCTACGCAAAGACTCTTTTGTACACCTTCATTCAATAGCCTTACAAGAACTTTCACCCACACACACTCTAGCTCCATGGAAAGCAAAATATAGAGCTACAAGACTTTCCTTCCCTAGGGCTCTCAAAAACATTACTCTCTTTTCTAAAACCAAGAAATTCACTTTTATAATATAAAAATACAATGTAGAATAGGATTAAGACTCAATTTGAAATAAAAAGTTTAAAATTATAAAAAAAATCCTAATCAAATAAGATTTTGAATTTTAATCAACCAAAAACTTTTTTTTTTTGAAAAAAAAAGTAGTGATAGTATATTGCTATTAACACTTTGTACAATCAACATCTAGGTGGCCAAGAAAGCCTTCCCTTTGGCGATCAAAATTTGCAGATACACAAAAAATCTTGATTCCTTTCGAAACTTTGATTCTCAATGTCCTCACAAATAAGCCACAATAAATTAATCAACTTGTCTACATATGCCCGTTTCTGCTAGATTGTCTGCAACTTCATTGGCAACTAAGATATTTTCCGAATGCTCCTCTGCCAATCTTAGTCATCAGTCCCTTAATCCTTAAGATAATACTTTTGTGCTTCCAAGGTGCCTTGTGACGGTTCACAACCCATGAGACAACATTATAAGAATCGCTTTAAAAAACAATGCTATGTGAGTTAGCCTATCTCGATGCCGCCGTTACTTGAGAACCCTTCCAAAGTGCCATTAACTCCACTGTGTTAGGGTCTATAATACCTTTTTTATAAGTCGAATTCAACAATATTATTTTTTTATAATTTTAATTATTTTTAGTTAATTTTTTACATAACTTGACAACAATGACTTTTAAACAATTTCAGACAAATTAAAATGATTTCAGTTTTCTTTATCCCAAAATCCAAACAAAAATTTCGAAATTGAATCTCGATTTCTCTCTCTGGTTAAATACTGTCTATCTCGTCATCTAAAGAGCAAAGATGACATCACACTCCTTTTTATTTTGTTTTTTTTTTGTTTGGATGGTGGATCTTGGAGTTCTTAAAGGAGATGAACAACGATTTTGCTTTTCTATGGTGATTGCAGGTAGTGTGATGAATGTGGTAACTGGATGTTTTCTGATGATGACTTCTTTCAAAACGGGGGCTGTGATGGAGATGCATGTGTTGATGAGTTAGATCAGATTGATTAAGATGATGGGCTTAGGGAGAAATAATAGCTAAAATATATTTGATGGGTTTTATGATAGTTCATGGTTTTGTTGTGTTTAGAATTGGGATAATTATTAAGCATGTTTACTAGAACTTTTGATTCCTTTTACAGGATTTTGAGTTGAAATTGTTTAGGAAATATTTTGTAAATGGAGCATATTTTGTTTTTGTATAAGGGGAATGAGCAAGTCCCTCTCAATAAGGATATATTTTGTCTTGCTTTGGAGGGTTATGGAGTTTTGTAACTTCTCTTTTATGAAATGCATAATTTCATGGCTTAGCAAAAAAAAAAAAGTATGTATTTTAAGTTCTTGTATTTATTAGTTTATTCATATGACCCTAAAGTTGAGGAGTTAAAATTGATTAGACTAGTTTTTAAATATTGCTAGATTGATTTTTAGGTATTACGTAGCTTAAATATTACATGATTGATTTTTAAACATTACGTGACTAGTTTTAGGCATTGCATGACTAATTTTTAGGTATTACGTGACTAATTTTTAAGTAATACCTAAGTCATATAATGCCTTACTAACTAGTCACGCAATGCCTTACTAACAAGTCATGCAATGCCTATCAACTAGTCACGTAATGTCATATTAATCAGTCACGTAATACTTAAAAACTAGTCACATAATGTTCAAAAACTGATTATGCAATGCCTAAAAACCACAAAAACTATTGAATTTCATTTAATAAGATCAACAACTTCAAATGATACATTATATTTCATTTAACAACATAATTAACGAATATGCTTACTTGACAAATAATGCTAAAAATGTTCAAAGGTTTTTCTTCTTATATAAAAAATTACTGTAAAATATTTAAAAATGCTCAAAACGTTCAAAGATTTTCTTCGTGTATCAAAAACTACTCCAAAATGCTTAAAATGCTTAAATTTTTTTCTTTTTGATAAAGAATACTCTAGAGATGAATGGTCTGGTGAGGAAAGTTTAAAGAATATGAGTCAGTTTTAGGCGTAGATCTAAACATACTTGACCCGTTAATAGGTTTCAAGTTAAAGTGTAGAGCTAAACAAATAAGTCGGTTTCATTAAGGATAATTTTATCCATATTTTAATTCTCTTGACTAAAAACAATTAAAATTATAGAGAAAACTATTATCAGAAACACCTTATGCATGAAGCCCATTTAAAAAAAGAACCCTTTTAATAATCACAACACCAATGCCACAATTTCCAAGTTACAACACAGGAAAAATGTAAATGGCCACTAGATTCAATACCTTTCTTGCACAAAAGACAGTAGGCAGTGTCATGTCCAATAATAACTCTACGAGCCAATTTTTGTCTAATTGGTAGTTTGCCTTTTAAAAGTTGCCAACAAAAGCTTTTATCTTGTGAGGTGCCAATCCCTCCCAGATTTGACTCTATGTGTCAAACTTAGGCTGGTTCTGCGCCACACAGCCCAACAGAAGGATTTCATGCTATACTCCCCACTAGTAGTATGCATCCACACTAGTTTGTCTTGAAAAATCTTTACCAAGCATTTGATCTCTGAGCAATACTAAGAAATCTCACCATTGTTGTTGTTCCCAGCTAAACACATTCCTTCTCAACTAAACCATCAATGTCTAGTTTTGATCCTCATATTTCCCAAATTCTTCAATCACCCAGTTTTTATTTGTTGCTAGTGTGAAGATCCTCAAAAATTGACCATACAAAACCACTATTGGGATCCACTTTTCTCTCCAAAAGTTAATTTGTTTGCCATTTCCAACCACCATTCTTATACCATCACAAGTAATTTGAGCCATTTTAGAGCTTTCAACAAGAAGCTTGGTAATGCATTTCCAACCCAAAACTCAATTAATCTCCATTTTTAACTTGAATTCAAATTTTTTAAACTACTTCCACCAATTGGACCCAATTGTAACTCTTCAACTCCATATACTTTTGAACACCTTCAACAACTCTCCATGGATAAGACTTCTCAAATCACTAACATTTTATTACTACCTTGATTACGCAAAACGAATCAAGCATAGTCTAACACCTAATTCCATAAACGACCAATGAACAAGTGTGAGGGACCTCAACAATCCCTCTAATTCACCAACACTGACAAGAGTTTTCGTTATTTCATGATTGTCTATACCATGGGAACTTTTCATCATTTCCTCATTAAATGAAATCTCACTTTAGTAACTACCATCCCTTGTGCACAAATTCCCTTTCATTAAGATCATGTCGCTTTTTATGACTTTTACCACTCCACTAATGGTAGAAAATCTATACCTTATGCAGTTTAATAGACATAATAATATTATATTTTTACACATCTTTAGGACATAAATCACAATATCCAATGAACGCACAATCCCATGAAGCATTTTGTTTCCCACAACTCTCAAGACCTAAGACCTTCACTTTTGACATACCACTCGAAGTTAAATTCTCAACTACCATTTCTTGAAGCAAATTAAAATAATATTTTTGGTTAACACCAATTATCACTAGAATTGTATCCACATCTTTTAAGATTGCAAGGACAATACAATCATCATTGTTAATAACGAAAACACACTCACCTTTGCCCTTGGTACTTTCATCCTTTTTTATGGGACAATCTCTTTAAATATGTCAATACCTTTTGCATCGAAAGCAAAGAATATTGTTGGATTTAGACTTGCCACTTTTAGATCCCTTATTGGTTGACTTCATTTTCTGGACCTTAACCACCAATATGTAATTAGCTAAATCTTTAACCTCTTCCTTTACATATCTTTTGGGCTTCATAGGACATTATTGCTACTTGTGCTTGTTCTAAGATTATTGTATCTTTCTCAAAAATAAGAAATTTCACAATATCTCATAGGAGCGATGTGAGGAACAACAATGCCTTTTCCTTTTCCTCCACCTTCACATCAACCTTCTTCAATTAATCAATAATCTTGTCAAACTCATTCATATGCTTCATAAAGTCTCCATTCTTTTCCATCTTTAAGTGATACAACTTTCTCTTAAATTGTAACTTTTAGAAAGACTTTTCACCAAATAGATCTTCTCTAACTTTTTTCACAACTATAGAGTGGATTCTTCATCAATAACATGGTTAAACAAGTTATCCTTGATACAAAGCCAAATATTGCTAATGCATTTTTCCTCTAACTCTACTTGTTCATCATCTTTCATATCATCTAGTTGCCCTTTCTTCTTCTTTAGCAAGGGGTGCATCAAATCTTATGACATATCAAATCTTTCATCATACTCTACCATTGTATGAAACTACTCATCCCATCAAACTTCTCAATTGAGATATTAGAAGAATTACTAACTTTCAACATCCTTGTTGAATTTTGATTTATCCAATCTGAAGTTTAAACACTAGTTTTTTTATGAAAATTTTTCAAGAAACAATAAAGATAAAACCTAGAGATATCGAGTAAATAGAAAACACAAGAATATACCTAGTTTGCTCTTTTATGTACGTCCACAAAGTGAAATAATTCTTCTATTATTGAGAACTTAAAGTACAATAAAATCTTTCTCAATGGCTTCTCAAACCAACCCAAAAACCTTTTATACACCATCTTTGAATAGCCTCAGAAGAATGCTAATTCATACCCACTTTAGACAAAATTACATGGTGTTCGCTCTCTAAGACTCTCAAAAACACTACTCACTTTTCTAAAATCAAGTAACCTACTTTTATAATATAAAAATTTAAAGTAGAATAAGATTGGGGTTCAAAGTGGAAAGTGATGTTTAAAATTATATAACTATTCAATATTATATACAAACAAGAATCGTAATCAAATAAGAGTTTGTATTCAAATCAACTGAAAACTCAACATAGTTATTGAAAATATATTAATTGATTCTTTCTAATAAAAATAATTACATTATACACAGTCGAATTTTTTATAGTGATGCTCTAACACATGTTCATAAAACAATTATAACTTCACCGGCTCAAATTTTCAATTTGGGATATTGGCATGTGAGTAGGGGTCAATACGATGTGGATATTTGTTATCACCCCTTATTCTCAAGATTCAAAACTAATAATTCAACATAAAATGTCAAACTCTAATTGTAGAGACTTTTTCTTTTTCAGAAACGCTCAACTTTCTGATTGAATATTCCATTTGTTTGGTCTTTGTGAGAAGGCCATACGCTTTAGACAAAAAATTAAGACACACTTTAATACTTTGTTTCATTTAGATTAGCAAGTGATATATAATTGACATATTTTGGCTCGGAATCTTAAATTCCCAAATATCCTTTTGCTCCAAACGATACCTGCTATGAATTTAAATTTATCCAGCTCCAAAATATAAAAGCTGATTAATTTATCCTCAATTTCTCTGAATTACAGCCATAGTTTTATAATTAGACATGAAAAAGTGGTGTAGATTTTTACTGATACCAAGGATGTGACTAGCAAACCACACTGTTTAAAAAAGAAGAAATTAATTAACAACTGTATTTGAAAAATTAACCTAATTTGTGTGACAATGAATTGCTTCTGGAAAGTGCCCCATTGATAACGTATAGTGGGTTTGAATAATCCATACTTTCCAACTGGATAGCACCTTGCTGCTTCAGTCCAAATCAATCAAGTGAACCGCTTCTTAAATTATGATAAGACAAAGATATACACAGGCAAATTACCCGTGACCATGCAATTGCTCTGAAATCGTACAGAACGATGTCAGCAACTTTGGTCGACTCATCAATCTTTTTGCATTCCCATGAAAGGGACAGTTTACTTAGTTCCGTATAATTAGAAAATATAAAAAATGATTATTCTGTTTAAGCGTTAACAAACTCCCTCATTGATTAGGAGATGAGATATTATTTCTGATCATAATGAGTTGGTGAATTTACTCGAACGTCTCTCATAATTACTTTGTTCTTGAAGTGCACGAAACCTACGTCCCTTATCATTTAATCTATTAACTTAATTTTTTATCTCTTCTTTTTTAAAATTAAGAAACAAAACTATTGGGATACAAATAAATCATTCTTTTAAAAATTTGAAACAAGAAGAACTTTTATCCTTTGGAAACTAAAATGTATAGTCCTAGCTTTTCTATTTTCTTATGTAAATTTATTATTTTTCTTTTATATAAATAATTCTATTGATTTTTATTGGAATTTTTTATATATATGCCCAAACATGATCAGAGGCATCCATATGTGGGTCTCATGAGCCCGCATCAGTACAGATGGCTCACGCGATTCGTGGGTCCTTTAAAAATGGTGTTTCCATGATAATTTATAATTATAATCAAATAACTTTTCATTATATAAAGCTTCTTTTTTACAGTTGTTACAAGATTTCATTAATTGTTAATCAAAAGTAGTCGAACGCATTATCATAAACTTTCTATTTAAAGGAGACCCTTTGCTTTGCTCCAACACAACCCAGAGTTCATTCGCTAGAAAAAAAGAAAACAATGGCAGGCATGCTGCCAGTTGGTCTTTCTGTTTCTAGTCTTGTAATAATGCTGATGATTCTGCTCAACTCAAGTTCATATACAGCAGCAATAAGTGCTTCACTGAAGGTCATCAACAGCACTGCCTCTGTCGCCGGCGACGATATGGAGGTGGAGTTTGTGATGGATTCCGATATCAATCGAATGCTAGCAGGGAGGCCACACCCGATCGACGCTAGCAAAATCCGTGGCAAACCAGCTGGTAACTCCCTGCCTCGTAAGAACTTCCCCAAGAAAAATCAGCCTTATGGTATTTACAATCGTAATTCCCACCACTTCAAGTAAGCCAAGTATCCTTTACCTCTCAAATGGGAAAATAAGCTTGAGTTAGAGTAATCATTATTTCCTTAATTTTTTGTAATTTTCTTTTCAGCTTGATTTGTATGCATGTAATGTAATGTACCTACCCTTCGTCATATTATCACATAAATAAAGTTGCCATATGATTATGCAAATATGGTATTATTTGTTGTGTCCTTGCAATAATATTGCTTGACGCTTTTTACGGTTTTAAGTATTCTTTAATTACCAGACCGCGGGCAGACTTTTCTTGGCACGTTTAGATTTATTTTTTTTTTCTTTCTGGGTTGAAGCACGTCTAGATGGAAACAAGGGCTTGACTTAACAATTTGTTTTTCCAAGACGAAATTACAAACAAACTAAAGCCACAAATTTTCATAGGTTCAACTAGGAAAATGAATAGCATGCAGGTGAAGGGATCATGACGCTGGTAAGTAATTAATTGCTACATGGGTCCATGTTTTTCATAGGCCAATCATCTCGTGTACTGCATTAGAATAAAAAATATTTTTTATATTAATAAATTTTGAATTAACTTTTTCTTAAATTGAATTCAAATTTTAATTTCACGTTGTATATTATTCTCGTTTTTGAAAAACTTGTTACTAATTAATCAAACAAAAAAGAAAAAGGAATTATGGTGTTACATTTTTTTTATGAAATTACGTGTATAAATAATAATTATAACCAAAATCAAATATTACATCTCATATAATAAATTATTAAACAAATAAATTAACCAACAAATCGGCATATAGTTGAACAAATCAAACATATGGTTAAATTAAAGCCACACTTGGTGGAACTTGAACTTGAAACCAAGAAATTAAAGCAAATAAATATTTTATGACTAACCTCAAGTTTTAGTGCAACTAAAATAAATAAATGACTGTACACAAGAATTATATGTTAAACAATCTTATTTGGGTAATCTTCTTGAAGCTGGGCTTTCTATGCAATTTTCTCTGGACACAGCCCACAGTTCTGTGAGATTGGGTGACGTGGTGTATCTGCGGTCCATTGGTTGTCAATGGCCCCTAATAAATGTTGGCTCAGGCTATTTCTAGTTGTGGGAGGTGTACGACACCTGTTTGTGCTGTTGTCCTGACCAATCTTGTAAGTTGTGTGTCTCATCATTTTGCAAACCATCACACCGTGCTCCCTAAAAGTTTAAAGATTTTATAATTTTTTTTTACCCATTTTTAAAAATTTTATAACCTTGCCCTTATTTTTTAAAATTTTTTTATAATTTTGTCCCTATTAACATTAAAGGTATTGTTTTCGGCTCTTCAAACATGAAATCTTAGCTTTGCCATTGCATTACCACAAGCCAAGATTACGAAGGACGCATTAAAGTTGACCAATTCAACCCTATAGATTAAAGAAGTTTTTTTATCAAAATAGAATTAAATATTTATTTTACTTATATTTTGTTAGAGTTGGATCTAAGTAGATTGATGTGATTGTATAAAGTATATATTTCAAAAAAAAATTTTTATAAAGGAAGTAAGAGATCTAATTACACAAGTGAAAACACATATAATTCTTATTATAAGTAACATAATCACATCCTAAAAATAAGAATCTATTAAGAAAGAAAAAAATAAATAATTTTGAGATTTTTATTTTTGGACACCACCACACCAATGATTGATTTCTTAATTAAACAAGTTTACCAGTTACTCTTCAAGAATGCTTTCAACTTGAACCTTAAGTGGACAAGGTGAGGAATGCTAGATTACAAAATAGAAATCGATATTGTCTCTTTTTTTTTTCCTAAAAATTAATAGTTATTTTTCTTTCAAAAAATATAGCCAAGAATGGAAGAGAGGAAAAGAGATACAGCAAAGTTAGGAGGAGGAGAGAAGTGATGGTTGAAACTTTTTCAAGAAAAAAAGTATGTTTATTTTCTGTAAATCTCTTCTCTTTTTTAAAATATCTTCAAAATAATCAATATCAAATACCTTTGAATCATTACAAATAAATTACATTAAATTAAATATGAAAATATACTTACTTTACAGGGCACCATATTCTCAAAATTCCTAACATATTCATTTTTATTTAAACTTGTAAAATTATCGTATCAAAATCTCTTATACTATAAATACAACATAATGCAATGCAATACACAAGGCATTTTCATTGAATCTAGACTTTTATCAAAGCTCATTAGTAGAAGCGTAACCTTAATAATAATGCATTTTCATCTGTTGCTTCAATTTAATTTTACTCTATCATGTTACTTAGAGGTGTGCAGGATTGATCCAAGCTAGATTCAAATTTGGCTTTCACTATATAATAACAATTTGAGCAAATACTTTTTTAATCACTTAATATTTTGAAAATTTCTGATTTTGTCACTTAACTTTGAAAAATAACTTTTTGGGGTGGCTATTGATAATCATCTTGTGAGGGAGTGGCTTGATAAAGAGTGGATACCCTCCCATTGATGTACCTTGGGCTATTTCTTGGAGCCAAGCAAAGTTCAAAAGCTTTTTATGGCAACCAGTTATTGAAAGAGTTAAAACTAAGCTTGTAGGGTGGAAGGTTATCATGCTTTCAATCAGTGGAAGAGTTGCATTGATTAAAGCTGTCTTATCTAGTTTACCAACTCACTTTATGTCAATTCTTCATATGCCTCAAAGGAGTGAGAAAAGAATCAGAGAGGCTGTAACGACAATTCTTATGGGTGGTTTGATAGAAAAAGAACTATCCATTGGGTGGATTGGGACATTATTTGTAATCAAAAGGCTAATGGGGGTTTGGGAATCAAGAATCTTAAGGTTCAAAATAAGGCGTCACTTAATAAATGGATCTGGTGATATAGTGATGAAATAAATAGCATTTGTAGAGTTGTTTTACAAGAGAAAAACAGTAAAAGTTCCTCTAAGCTTGTTCCCCATGTGAGAGAGAATTGCAAACCATCTAAAATGTGGAAAAATATCCTCTCCTCCTTTTCCCCTTTTAACAATTACTTTAGTGTTTCATCTACAAGTATGGCTGTAGTAGTCGGTGATGGTAACAATATTCGTCCTTGGCATGATGAATGGATCAATGGTGTTAGATTTGCAGCTTCAAATTGATTCTAGTTTTGAAATGACAAAAAATTGTTAAAATTTGTTTTTAAGATGTTCAAACAAGTCAAAAAGTCCTTGAAATGGTTTAAATGAAAGAGTTAAGAATTTTAGATTGAAAATAAGCAAAACAGCCCTTTATACAAGGTTTTTGCCTTGTACTTATCAATAAACGTTCTTGATCTATTGATAGATAGGTGTATCTATCGCTAAATGAAGAATATCTATCTATAGTTGTTCATCTTAGCATTTAGGTTTCAATGACCAATGCCATCTATGGATAGATTCAAAGAATCTATCGATAGATAGCAACTTGAGAGCTTTTGAAGGATCCCCTGACACCATTTATTGATAGATGGGCGTAAAAATTTTAAAAAATAAAGAGCCATCTATTGATATATCACAAAATCTATCAATAGATAATGACTATTGGAGCTTAGAATGACAAGAAAAATGGTTATTTTTACATTAAATGTCCCTCCAACTACTTAAAAAGTTTTAGCAACTATAAATCCAAGCTCCTACAGCATTTATGAAGGTTGAAAGACTTTGAAACACAACTCCGAGAGAAGAATTTAGCTCAAACCGTTCAATACTCTTTGTACTCCTCTTATTGCATTTAAATCTTTTATTGTACCATTTAAAGTGCTTTCATTGCTTGTTCCTTGCCTCACCAAATGTTGTACTTAACTCATTACTCAACCTTCAAGAGGCAATCTAGCTACACTTACACTTCTCTCATTATATTCATTTGAGTGACTATACTTTAACCAAGATTAAAGATAGAGTGGTTATGTTTGAACCATAAAAAGGCATTGTATTGAAAGGTTGTGCTTAATCCACTAAAGGTAGTGTATTGAACTTCATTTCAATAGTGGGTATTAAACTCCTTAATGAATTTAAGAGAGATGACATAAGCAATGAGGTCAAACCTCTATAAAAATTATTGTGTTGATGTTTCTTCTTTTTTTTTACTCTTTTAATTTCATTTGTGTTTTCAACATCTCTCACTTAACAAGAAATCAACTGTCTTGTTAATTTTCAAATTGGGGATTTAGCTTAAAAAGAATTCTATTTTCTTGAGATTGGAAAGAACTTTTCAAAAATTTAAAAATAGTCTAATTCACCCCCTCTTGGAGTTATCCACATTGAGCTTATTACATTAACATATGGCACATTACTTAAAGAAGCTTTTTTCATTTTTTTTCTCTTTCGACTAATATGTTTGGGACTATGAATGAATTTGGCTTTTGGGACAATAGTGAAAGGAAATGGGACTTTCAACTTCAACGAAATATTTTTGATTGGGAAAAAAACCGATGGAACTTTTTGTTATAGACTATTAGTGAGACTATTTTCAGAAGCACTTTTCATGATAAACTCGTTGGAATGGTTCAATAAGTGGTGCGTACTCAGCTAAATATTTAATGAGACTATGGAGGGCAATAATCAAAAGAAAAAAGTTTGTGGGAAAAAGTGTGGGCAAGGTTAGTGCCACCTAAGGTGGAAAGTTTTAGTTGGCAAGTTCAGCATTAAAGGTTAGCGATGAAAAGTGAGTTGGTTAAAAAGGGCCTTATGAATATTAAAGCTACTTGTTGTGGATTATGTATGATAAAAATGGAAACAACAGATCATTTTTTTCTTAGATGTGAGGTTACTTGGAAGATTTTGGGGGATCAGTTGGGTCAGTCCAGGCAATGCTTATTTATTCTTTTCTTTGCAATACTTTAGTTTAGTTGGTTGTAATACTTTACTTGATTTTGCAATAATTTAGTCGATTTGGTTGCAAAGAAACTAGTCGGAATTTAATATAAAAATGTGGGACAATACCCAAGTTTTTGAACTTGTTAAAGTTCGAACAACATGGTTGATTAAATCTAAGTGGAAAAAAGAAACAAGCTCCTTTTTGGATATTTTCAAAGTCCCACAATAGATCACTTGGAATACATAGCCCCTAAAGAAAAAACACATCATTTAGTGAAAAGCTCTTGATCAAGGTCAACTCAAACTTAATATTAACGGGGCTACGAGGGGAAACCCAATAAAATCTAGTATCGGTGTTGTTCTTGAAGATTGTCAAGGTAACATTCTTATTTCTTTGTCCAAAGCCATTTGTATGGGAGATGCTAATAGAGCTTGTTGTAATTTCAAGAATTTCAAAGAAAAGAGTTTTTTAGAAAAAAAGAGAGAGAAAGTGAAGAATTAGAGGAGAAATTGAAATTCACAATTTGAGGAAAGGCCAATTAAACGCTCATTCATCATATCATATTTATATCCATACAAGATAACAAACACTAAAGATGTAGCCTTGAAAGAAATGAACTCCTAAAACATTGGAGGTACACTATGAGTTATGCATTGAACATTATGCTCATCAACGGCTAACAAACTGATGATTGAGAAGAACAAAATGGTAATTAAATGTTACCGTTTAGGAAATACAAACAACAAACAAAAGTTTGAAATATGGCATAACACTCATATGTTTTACATACAACAAACATTAAACACAAAACAAAATGAACTTAAATGATAGAAAGAACATGTGTATTGATACTTGAATTTGATAAAGTTAATACCTTACTGTTTTGGACATCATAAAACCCTCTTCAAGCTTTCAAATACTGTTCTTTCTTGTCACATGTTCTGCTACTCCACTTCACCAAATTTTTTACCATTCTT
Organism: Theobroma umbraticum; assembly: GCF_002168275.2. Taxonomy (NCBI): domain Eukaryota; kingdom Viridiplantae; phylum Streptophyta; class Magnoliopsida; order Malvales; family Malvaceae; genus Theobroma; species Theobroma umbraticum. Next base: position 3,367,632 of record NW_018397272.1, on the reverse strand, counting down.
CAATACACCCATATGGTCAAATATTTAATCAACTCCCAAATGAGATCTTAGCATTTCAAATCTCTCTATGTTCAGAACCTTAGTGAAAATATTTGCAAGTTGATTCTTTGTATCACAGTACCTTAACTTAATTTCTTGATCTTTGACCGATTCTCTTAATGAATGATACTTTACTCTAATGTGTTTGGTACGTCCATGATGAACTAGATTTTAAGCAATGGCAATTGCATATTGATTATCCATATGAAGAATAATACCTTTGCTTTGCACAAAACCAAGATTTAATAAAGCCTTTTGCAACCATTGAACATGATTTGCTGCTGCAGCTGTAGCAATGTATTCTGCTTCAACTGAAAACTTAGCTACGATTTCTTGTTTCCTCCAATTCCATGAGAAAACAACACTTCCTAATGAAAAATATAAGCCACCAATATTTTTTGAATCATCAACAAACTCTGCCCAGTCATTATCACTAAAGCCTTGAAATTCATTACTATTTTTCTTCAAGTATTTGAGCTCAAAATCTATTATCCCCCTTACGTACTTAAGAATAATCTTTGTAGTTTTAAAATGATAAAATGAAGGAGTTTGTATATTCCTAGACAGAAGACTTGTGGAAAACATAATATCTAGCCTTATTGCTGACAAATACAATAAAAAACCAATCATACTTCTAGAAGTAAGCCCATTTGCTTCTGTTGAACCATCATGCTTACTGAGTTTACATCCTATCGTCAGAGGAATAGGAATAGGTTCGCAAGAATCCAAATGAAACTTCTTATATAAATCCTTAGCATACTTGGATTGATGTAGAACAATATATCTAAAGCTTTACTGTACCTCCATACCAAGGAAATAGGACATTAACCCTAAATTTATCATTTCAACTACAATCATCATCTGAGACTTGAATTGCTACAGATACTCAATGTCTGGTCATGTTATTAGTAAATCATCTACATATATAGCTACTATTAGTTTAACTAAATCATTTGAGCTTTTCACATATAAGGTTGGTATAGTGATGCTCCTTTTAAACCCTTGACTTTTGAAATGATCATCAATCTATTCATACTAGGGTTTAAGAGCCTATTTAAGACCATATAAAGCTTTTACAAGCTTACACATTTTGTTTTTTGGCCCTTGCACTTTATACCTTTTAGGTTGTGCAATTTAAATGTCCTCTTTCAATATTCCATTTAAAAAGGTTGATTTATCATCTAAATGAAATATTTTCCAATCCTCCCTTACTACCAGAGCAATTAACAATCAAATGGTGCCATATGTCATAACAAGAGCAAATGTGTCAAAAAAATCAACACCATAGGTCTGAGCATATACCCTTTTACAACCAATCTTGCCTCATATTTATTAACCGAACCATTAGGATTTAGCTTGGTTCTATATATTTCTTTAACACCAATCACATTTTGATTGCTTGGTCTATCAACTAACTCTCATGTTCCATTCTTCAAAATCATCTGAATCTCTTCGTTAATTGCAATTTTCCAATTTTCATTAACTTTAGCCTCTATAAAGCTGGTAAGATTTGTCATTGCAAGATTACAATTGTTATAAATATCATTTAGTGACCTTGTACCTCTAATTGCTAATCTCTTATACACCAACAACTGATTCAACCCTATCATCACCTTATAGCTACCTATCAACCTCAGTAAACACATTTTCACAAGTTTCAATAAATTCACTATTTTAGTTCCAAAAATGCTCTTCATCAAATCTGACATCTTTACTGATAAATAATTTCTTTGACTTTACATCATAAATTCTATACCCTTTAGAAACATCACTATAACCAATAAGAATTCCCAAAACAGACTTAGGGTCTAACTTTGATATCTTTCCATCAGGAATCTTACCTTAGCACACAATGCCAAAAGTTTTAAAGTGTGAAACATTTCATTTGTGCCCATACCACATTCTAGAAGCTATTTGTCTATCAAAGCCCTTGTTTATACCATATTCAGAATATGATTGGCTATGTTAATAGCCTTTGCCTTAAAAGTCTTAGGCATACCTGACTGAAACAATAGGCACATTGCCATATTGACCAAAGTTTTATTCTTTCTCTTCGAGACTCCATTTTGATGAGCATTATAAGGTATTGTAAGTTGATGCTTAATTCCTTCTTTAACTAACATTTTTTCAAATTCAAAGCCAATATATTTTGAACTGTTATCAGTTCTTAAAGTTTTAACTTTCTTTTTAGAAAAATTTTCAATAAGAGCTTTGAACTTCAAGAACCAACTTAATGGTTCATATTTTTGTTTCAAAAAATATACCTAGCTACACCTAGTTAAATCATCAGTGAACACAATATAATACTTACTGAGATTCAATGAAGGAGTTCTTATAAGTCTATACAAATTGGTACGCACCAATTCAAGTTTGTGCTTAGCACTCCGACTCTTATGCTTTGAAAAAGACTTCCTACTTTGCTTTCCAAACTGGCACATTCAACATAGTTTTTCAATTCTGCTAATTTCTATTAACCCTTCAACTAATTCATTAGTAAACATTTTAGTCAATGATTTGAAATTAATATAACCAAGTCTCCTATGCCATACTCCAATCATATCCTCTTCACTAATAAAACATTATGCTCAGAATTCATTAAATTCAAAAGGTAGCACTTATTCTTCATTTAAACAATTAAAATCTCGACTCCAACAGGATCAAAGGTAGTCCATAACTCACCCTTGAATAGTAATGCATAACTTTTCTTAGCAAGTTGACTAACACTGAGTAAATTTTGATCAATTTCAGGTACTAAAAATACATGAGAAATATGTTTAATACCTGACATAGTGTTGGTAGACATAGTTCCCTTGCCTAGAACCTTTAGATACACTCCATTTGCAATCTCGATTTGAGCTATGAAACTTCTATTAAGATATGAAAACAAATCCTCATTAGCTGCAAGATGGTTAAAACAACACTATCCAACAACCACACATTTCTTCTATTTGAATCACCCCTTACATTAGCCATGAATAACATTTTTTCATTTTCTTCAGTCTTCTCAGCCACTACAGCCTTGTTCTTAACACTTTTTTTCTTGGCTTTACAAACTTTTTCCACATATCCAACTTGATCACAAGCTCTGCATTTCACATAAGGTTTGTACTAATAGTACTTAGGAGTGTGATTAGTCTTCTTACAATGGGTACATGAAGGATATTTGTCTTTTGTTTTTCCCGATTTACCATCACCTACTTTACTACCTTTGTTACTAAGCTTCTTTGAACCTTACCTTTGATCCTTATGCCTCTAGTTTGAACAACGGAAGCATTTTCAATCAAATCTTTAACTCTGCAAGCCTTCCTCTACTCTTGAGCAATCAAAGCACTAATCAACTCATTAACGGATATACTAGTAAGATCTTTTGAATCTTCTAGAGAGGATATTTGAATTATTGAAATATTAAATCTTTCTAGACAATTTGAATTATTGAAGATTCTAAACAAGATTGCCTTGGTTCGATCACTCCCCTAGTATTCTTCTTTCAAGTTGTCCTAAACCTGTTTAGGATCTTCATAGTTCATAATCTTGCCAAAGATAGCCTTTGACACAGTTGACTACAAGCATATGAGAGCTTTGTAATGTTTTACTACTTTTTAAGAATGCTATTTAATTTAGGCAAACGTGGGGTTGGCATGCCTTTGTACCAAGATCTCTCCAATCTCAACAATATCCCAAAGGTCAAATGCCTTCAAATACATACGCATATTGACTACCCATAATGAATAATTGACACCATTAAATACAGGAGGGGTTGAAGCACTAAAACTAGTAGTAGCCACATGCAGCTTTAAAAAAACTCACTAATTTTTGAAAGATTAAAAACTAGAAATCAAATTATAGGTCTTTTAAGAATAATCGCTCTAATACCATGTTGTGATTTCAAGAATTTCAAAGAAAAGAGTTTTTTAGAAAAAAAAGAGAAAAAATGAAGAATCAGAGGAGAAATTGAAATTCAAAATCTGGGGAAAGGCCAACCAACCGCTCATTCATCACATTTCATATTTATATCCATACAAGATAACAAACACTAAAGATGTAGCCTTGAAAGATATGAACTCTTGAAATTTAGAGGTGCATTATGAGTTATGCATTGAACATTGTGATCTTCAACTACTAACAAACTGATGACAAAGAAGAAGAAAATGACAAGTAAATGTTACCATTTAAGAACTTAAACAACAGAAATAACACACATATTGATACTTGAATTTGGTAAAGTTAATAGGTTGCCATTTTGGACATCATAAAACCCCTTTCAAGCTTTCAAATACTATTCTTTCTTGCCACATGATCTGTTATTCTACTTCACTAGAGTTTTTACCATTCTTCAATAGAGCAGAACTTTTTGCTATCAAATGAGCTCTTCTTATATTTATAACCTTCAGGTGAGTTGATTCTTATCACCTTGTCCTAGAAAATGACTCCATTACAACTATCAAGTGGGTTGAGCATCATGATACTACACCATGGAAATATAGAAAACAAATTCTTCGCATCATTAGCCTAAGTGGTAAGCTTAAAGAATGACATATTCAACATATCCCTAGATCGACGAACAATATTGTGGATTCTCTTGCCAAGTTAGGGGTTGATATGCTGATGATCAATCACTTTGATGGGTGAATTTTGTCTTTGGTCTTGCTTTTTTCTCTTTTTCTCTTAAGTTGTTTGAGGTGTGTCACCTTTTGATTTGTTTCCATTTTCTTGATGTTGTGGTGCAATTTCTTGTGATCTTGCTTTGATTTGGGTGGATGTTTGCACTTGCTTTTTGATTTTTCTTGCTGAGGCATTTTTGCTAAATTCTTTTTCATTGATGTAGACTTATGGATGTCTTTTTTGGCTCTTTTGACTGGCATGGTTAGTACTATGATTTGTACTGATTTTCTTCTTGAAGATGGAAAGGGTGGGTTTTTGTGTAAGGTGTCATAGGTGGGAATGTGTGCTATGTTTGTTGCTCTTCCAAATGAGTGGGAATCCAGTTTATGGCTCATTCATGTAATTTTTTATTAAATTTTTGTGAGCTTTCTAGAATTGCTCTTTGCTGTCACAAGTATTTATCTTTGCTTGACTAAGGACTTTTTGCAGCATGCTTGTATATGTTAGTTTATGAATATACATTTCTTGCCTTTGAAAAAAAGTCTTTGAAAAATAATATCTTGATCACCAATATTTATCAATGTTATTGTTTTGATCACTCAACCATTAAAGAATAAACGATCTGCCACCTGTCATACTATATTGATAACTCTATAATACAAAATTATTTTGCTACATATTGATTATTAAAAATAGCTAAATCCTTGTGTTTTTAAGTAATTGTAGATTGTTTTTATGCTTTTCGTTATTAAGTTTAATACGTGTTGAAATATTTTAATTTTAGTAATTTTAGCTCATTTTTATATTAAAAGTCTTAGTTTGAGCCATCACTGATTTATTTCATGTTTAAAAGGTGTGCAAATGTATAAAACTTCGTGAAGGTGAATCGAGCAAGGATGATTAAGTGTAGAATTTTTTAAACATATTTTAGTTTGTTGACCATAACACTCTCTATAGAACTCCAACTGAGGTGATTGTTGGACCAATAGAAAGCTAAGAGGAAAGGCTACATGATGTACTGTGCCCAATTCTAATTGGATCATGGTCAAAATCCTTGTCGAAGTTGGAGTACTACTGCAATTTGCATGGATTGAAGATGCTGCGATATTTGGAGCATATCTTTCACTCCAAGAGTCAAATTGATGTGATTCTCAAGCCATTGGAAAGCTAAAAGATAGGGACACAACTTTTATGCTTATCAATTTGCCCAGTTTGAACAAGATTATAGAGAAAAATCATCAAAAAGCCAACGCTGTAATGCTAAAAAGAGTTTTAGGCCAAATTTGAATATAAAACCTTTGAGGGCCGCATCTCTCAAGAAATTTTTCAAAAATAAGCATTTCATGAGATTTTGGAAATTAAGGTTTTGGAGGGTATCTAAAAAGTCTTTTTTAGAGGTTTAAGGGAGGAGACAACAAGCAATTTCTTTAGAGAAAAAGAGTCAAAAACAAAGTAAAAAAGCAAGAGAATTTGAGGGAGAATCAAGATTACAAAGCTTCAACTATTAGTTTTCTCTTTCTACTTTTATGTTTTTTTTATTTTCTTGACTTGAATTAGTGGCTAAGTTTCTTTAGATGAAGTTTTTAGTAGATATTATGAGCTAAACTATTTTTCTAGGATTGTGGTGGATTTCAACATGTAGTTTGAATATTTGTTTCTCTTTTGTTTACTATGAATGGGTATAGTTTTGCTCAATCAAATCTGTTCTTAATGTTTTTAATTACCTGATAAACAATTAACTTATTACTGAATCTAATTGAGATTCAACAGAAAGATTTTAAATTAGACTAAGATTAGAATAATGTATGTTCACATCACTTAGGTGATCTGATTCGCAGTTTGGGTAGACATGCGTCAATTGCCAAACGTAGCCAAATTAGAATACTAGCTTAATGAACCTTTTTTAATTAATTACTATAGACAAAAAAGTGACCCAATTAAGTTAGGTATTTATACAAGCATCTCGATAAAGACTTGTACATAGCTTTGGATTTAAGTTAGTAAAACCATCTATGAGTATAAATAAAAAGAAAAGCTGGTATTAAATGAAGTATTAAATAAACCCATAATCTTAGGTTTTAGTCTATTGCCTTTTTGAAATAAATTTTAAGTTCTGTTAATTAATTTATTATTTACTTTAATTTACTTTTAATTATTTTTATAAAAAATTTATTTACTTGAATAAGATTAATTTATCATAATTTTAATACTTAGTGAAGATTTATGAACAAATTTATGTGGGATATGATTCTGGACTTATTGTTATATTACTTGTTCGATATGTATACGTACATGTGCAAAATCGACAACATATATCAATTGCTCTATCACGTGGCCATGTTGACATGACAAGAAATAATTTGTTTTTTAAAAAATAAATTCCTAGTTTTATAATTTCACGTCATATGGCTAAGTTTACGATGAACAACAACATGGATTGTCAAGCGAATGTCAAGTAAGAAGCTCATTATTTTTTTTACTAACTAAAGAACCAAAACAATAATAATTATAAATTTTGATGATTAAAATATTAGTTTTTTAAAAATTAAGTGACCAAAATAATAAATTTCAAATTATTAAGTGACAAAAATGATAATTTGCTCTAAAACTTTACCCTTTGCCTAAACCGATCTAGATAGGGAAAATTAAAAGTCAAGCTCAGGCCAGCCTTCAAAAGCCCTATTTGGAGCCCAGCCAGAACAAACTCATCAAAGGGCCAATTTGTTCCATCCAAGTCCACTTAATTTTCAAAGGAACTTCTTTCTGCATTCATCCAAAGTATGGTAGAGGTTTTTGGACTATGCAGCTTGCCCTATTAGAACACCTCTAATTAATTAACGTGTTACTTGGCTGTGTAAGTTTCACTCATCTATACAGTATACAATTTTAAACTTCATCTTGTAACGAGTCAATTTCCTATAGGTCTATCCACAGTTTCTTTCGGTTCACGTACACACACGCGTACATAAACAACATGAATTCAACTTTATAATGAACAAAAAAAATTTTAAATGGGAGAGGTTAGACAATAGTATTTAACCTTCTTAATTTTAAAATCTCTTAACGTTGCTCTATCTTTTCATTCACCAAATTGCGGTAGAAAAAAATATATAAAATGTTTGGTAATGCCGACAAGTCTATAGCATGCAACTAACAATGTAAGAATATGATTAAATGCATAGTGGGATATGTGTGGGTTTTGATTTATGAATTGTTGGATGTGACATTACACCTTCCTTGAGAGTCAAGTAGCGATTGAAATTATTTATCAACGAATATGAAAGTCCGGCAAAGCTTTATATTATTGAATTTTATATTCCGTTGGAAAAATCAAACCACATGGGGGTTATCCTTATTCCAACTTAAGATTTCATGCATGGCCTTAAATGACATGTTTCAGCTGTTTCAGCTCCTGAGAGAGAAGAGATCTGAAAAAAAATATGGAAGCCACAATGAAGGAAAAATGTCTTCCTCTTGCAATTTTAGTGCTGGTAGTCTGCAATTCAATGAATTCCTCTAGAGCTATTTCAATGGAACCCAACAGCAGCACCTCCATCATCGCGGATGACAACGAGTTGGAGTTTCTGATGGAGTCTCATAGCAGTAGAATCCTTCAAAGCGGCGGATCTGTGACTGGGAACACAGGCAATGCAGGTCAATCAGCAGTAGATTGTGGGAGAGGTCAGTCATATGACAGCTGCCTTCCAAATCCAAACCGCCCAGTCGTACCTCAAAATTGCGGGGTTTACAACCGTGTATGCAACAGGTGAAATGGCATTTTGATTCTTCGTAATAAATGGCTTTGTTGTAGCCTTTGGTTCCTATCGTAGTATGAGTTTTATCATCTGTATTTTTAGTCGGTTGCTTCATTTACTGTGTGCATTGAATATGCAATTGTTGTACGCGATTCACAGCTCGATCAATCTGTTTTCCAAACGAATTTTTCCCATGGTGAACTAATTAAAGTGATTCACTTTTAAATTTGTTTTAATTGGGCAAATAGTAAATGAATTTTGCAAATGAATATCTTAACAACACATTAATAATCATCATTAGAGCATCTACGGTTTTTATTCGAAAGAAACTGTATAAATACTGCAAATTTTCAATGAATTAATGGTGCTAAATTGGTAAATGCACTAGTCGCTGTCTAGGTTGCTGATTGAATATACTTTCACGAGTTGGATAGTTCAAAATCACCGGCAGTCATAGCATGTGAACCTTGAAACTTTGGCATACCCTAAACAAAAAGCCAAATGAGTAATTATTGAAGAAGAGAAGTCAAATTCACAAAACACCCAAGCAAAAGAAAAGGGGAATTTTCAAATACTTAAATTCGAGTATTTGAAATTATAACCAGTAAGCCTTCCTCTTCCTCTAACCAACTATTCAACTACTTGAAATGACTTGTTAGACAAGAGGTCCAATTCAAATATTCATCAAATCAAATTCAAGTAACTCAGAACATTATCACTCATTTACAACTATATATGCCGCTGCCAGCCTTTACAAATATTTTAGTAATTCAATATGCTCTTTTTTTCTAACATTAGTCTTTGCTATATGAGCGTTGTAGGTGATTAATATAATACATTAATGCCAATGATAACGATAAATTTATTAATCATGATTTGATGAATCCATATTTAATTAACAATTAAAGTACAAAGATATAAAATATATGTAACTAAAAAAATGTATTTTAATGAAAAACAATAAAATTAGTAAGTTTTCAGATGATGAAAAGTTACAAAGGAGAAAACACATGGATTTTGAATATAATATTTAGATTAAAATTAAATTTTAATTTTTAAGCATTAACCAATTAAAGTTAATTAATTATAAATATTATAAAGGACATCTAATTAATTCCATAATCAATAACAAAATAAAGTTATGAGTTATAATTTTCTAACCAAAGCCAATGCAAATTACTTTTAAATATAATTAAATTCAATTAGTTATTCAGTGAGATATGTGCTCTATTATCGACATTTGGTTGATTAACAAATTGCGAGTAAGAAAAAAGAATTAACTTTTTTTTGACTAACTTATGAAAATGCTAAATTATCAAGTTAAAGTTCAATTTATTTTTTAATTTTCTATCATCCATTGTGTAAACAAAATGGAAAAAAAATTACAAAAATAAAGATTGTGCCATATCATTTTTAACCTAGTTGATGAGTAACGTGTGGAGGTCTCACTTCTTAATGAACTTTTATTTAATCAATAATATATGTTCATTAAGTTATAACATAACTTCCATAAAATGTATGTATGAATTAATAATTATACAAATTCTATTAAATATATAAAATCTTTACTCACTATATGACTATCTAAATACTAAATTTACTTATTTAATTAAATTATTTTAATAAACATACATCAAAATCAATTTATTAAGCTATTGAATTTATTGACTATTTTTATATTTAATGGGACTTAAAGTAAATTAAATTATTATTATAAGCGATAAGATAAATCATGTCATTTACGAATACTATAATATCACCAATTAATATTTTTGAGAGCATATAATATAAAAAGTTTAATTGTATTAATACCTTTTTCTATGTGTTGGCCAATATACATGCAAAAAATGTTTAAAATTCATATTTTAGCTGCTTTTATCTTTAATAGAGACTACATGAAGCTAATTTATTGAATTTAGATCTCATTGCTTGTTTTATTTTCTTAAATTGGACTTCTATAAAGACAAATCAAAATCAATTCTTTTCTTAAGACAATAAATATTCATTCGTATTTATTAAATAAATATCTTAAGATCGTCATCACCATCAAAATTTTATTTAGAGCAATTGCTTCCATCAGAATTTTCTGGTCTTACCCCACATGGAAGGTATTTCTAGATAAGTTCTCATGTTATGTGCGGTAGGAACACCCAAGCATTGATCTCTTTTTAGAGCTAAATATAAGATTGGACTTGGACAAGTTGACTTTTTGCCCTAAGACTCAGCGGTATCATCAATAATATCTCAACCATCTTGCTCCTCACAACCTGAAGGAAAAAGGTGTCATTTGTAAACAAGAGATGTGATCGTACTAGACATCTTCTACTTAGCTTTATTCCTTGAAGGCTCCCAGTCTCTACTGCATCCTGTAACATTCAGGACAGGACATCAGTAACCAGAGGGGCTACGTAGGGAGAAAAGAGATCACATTATTGTAACCCTCTTTTCAAAAGGTCTTTAGCCACTAATCTGTCGCTCAAAATAATTTAATAAGAGACTGTTGAGACACATTGCATAATCCATGAAACCTCATTTTCAAGAGATCTGCCTCCAAAAAACCCATTCCACCTTATTATATGCCTTGTTCAAGTTTAGTTTGAGGGCCAACTCGATCATACATCGTACTCTGCTTTTTTAACTTCAAGTAGTGGAAGGCTTCGTGGGCTACTAGAATGTTGTCTTGGATTTGCCTTCCAACAATCAAGGCATTATGATTATCTGCAATCAATCCTCCCAACCAGGGCCTTGACCAATTCTCCAAAATTTTGGATATGATTTTGTAAGCAAAATTGCATATTCTGATAGGTCTGAACTGGCCTAATTTCTTCGAGCTTTGCACTCTTGGGATCAAGAAAATGTTTGTCTTGTTCAACTCTTTTAACATAAAATGATTGTGGAAAATATTGTGCAGCCTTTGTAAGACTGCCCGTACTATTTCCTTGTAGTGTTGAAAAATAGGACATCTATTCTTTTAGGCCCAAGAGCCTTTAAAGTACCCACCTGAAACGTGGCCGCTTTGATCTCTGCTTAAAGGTGCCATCATGTATTCATTAACTTCTTAGGACATCAACAAAGGAGCACTTTCATCTAGTCTTTAGGTCCATGTAAATCTAGTAATTTTAGATATGATACGATAACAAGACATAAAAATATACGAGATTAAATAAATTTGAGTTTAATCTTATTGTGTTTTGTATTTTAATAGTGTCGATATGGTTAAGAGATAAAAATTTTGTATCTTAATCATATCAAACATGAATAACACATTTAAACATATTTAATTAATTATGTTAATCATATTATCGTATATAAATATATATACATGACATATATCAACCCATTAAAATTTATAGTTAAATATGAAGGGGATTCGTATCATGCTAAGGTGGATCATATGTAGCAGAATGTTAAAATTTTAATCTCCTAAGCTATGAATCACTTTAATTGAAACTAAAATAGAAAAACTATAAAAGAAAGATTTGGACATATATGAAAGTTTGATGTCTACTTTTTTTGGTGGAGTCCTCCTTGGCTTTTCGTTTTTGACTTTTGTACACCAAATAGGAATTACCAAACCATAGTAGCACAATTATCCTTCCTCTAATGGTGATTCATAAAGTAGTTTGTCGTAATCTTTTCACTAAGATTGTGTGAATCCCCAAGCTAAAGTTTCTGCTAGCAAACTCTTAACTTTGAGCTCCCTTTTGATTCTCTCTTTTAGCTATAATCCAATCTCAACTCATGAGAAAATAAAAATAGAATTTTTCTATACATTCAAAAGGCGGCTAATCTAATAATGATTAGAAAATTTTTTGAGCTAATTGTACCCTTGTTTAATACTCCATCAAATCATATTTGATTTAATCCAATATTTAATTAGATTAAGCCTCTAGAAAATTAATTTGATTATATTCAATTGAACACAAATTAATTTCAACAATTCATCATATATGTGTGACCCATTAAGTGCCTAATAAGTTGACAATAAATATAAATTCATTCAATTAAAAATTTATATTTATATTTATAGATCATGAGTGGCATCTAGCAATACATCATGATCACTCAAATGTTAGTAAAGTTAATATGGTTTGACTAACCTTTAAGTGTACAATATCTCAAGGTAATTCGATTATTTCGTCATATATCTGAAATAGATAAAAATCTTGGCTCGATCTCTACTTTTTAACTTATCTATATTCGTCCTGCAGCTTTCATCTTGACCTATCAATATTGCCTTGGCCAAGGACATTTAGTCAATATAAGCCAGGAGCAAATGAGACGTGTCCCCTTCAAATCACTTGAGGTGATGAATCTTCTCTGGACTATGCATTCATTCCCGCATGCTTCATGCTACACCTAAAAGCACCCTATTTAGATATCTAGTTGCCTCTAGACTCGTAGAGGTGAAATCAAAGCATGACAATTCACATATAAGATGACCTCGTATCACAAATCTAGGGATTACTTACACTACTGATACATGAGAGTATTTTTATAGACACTTGAGTGAAATTCTAAATAAAACTCTCACAGCGGGTCATGTTTAGTGAACTTGTTCCTTAACAAGCACTCACATACTATTCTCAAGTATCTCACATACTTCAGTCAATGAGATCAATTGCTTACTTTCAAAATACGAAGGCTTAGCTGTACCAACTTTTAAGCATTGTCAATGTCTTTATTCTTGACAATACAATGACCAAGAACATATTTAGGAAGAAGACTTTGATGCATAAGAATCTCATAATTATACCCTTTATAATTTTTTTGAAAAGCCATTATGTTCCAAGGATTTTATCTATAAAAGTCTCTCAAAACTCTTTATAAACTCATGGATAACTCTTGGATCAACTTTCCCTCATTCCTATAGAAACATGTGAATTGTTACCATTTGCATGGAATATCCACAAAATTAAAATCAAACACCATCTGGCTCAACCTCGAATCCTCTTATTAGCATGAGATAGATCCCCACCTTTTTCCCCATACAATAATAAATCATTGAAATCTGCTAAACCTATCATGGGAGAAGGATCAATCTTCGCTTTCCACACTGAAGCCTCCCACACCATTTTGCCTCTCTTTAAAGTCTATTGTACTATACATTCGTAGACCTCTAAATTGGTGAAGCCCTCTGAATTGCCTACAACTAAACAATAATTATTTTGATTTTAAGTAGGCCCTAATATTTCAACAATTCCTTCTTCATCATTAGTAATTACCTTCTACCTCTTACTATTCTCCACCATTCATAACTCATCCAGATTTCCTCTTTGAGGTGCATTCTTTTGAAAATATTTGACAAATTCTTCATGGGTGATAAATTACAAAATGGTTCCCTTTCTTCTACAAGTGTAGCTTAACATAATCCACCTATTTCTCTAGACACATCTTTTCAAAACAGCTTTTGATATTCCTGCCACTATGCCCATTTTCTTTAGCTGGATCTAGTTCTTTACCCTCGAGGAAAAGAGAGTGCGCACACCATCTTTCCCATCTGACCCTAAGAAGTCCTCTCCAAGCCCACACTCCATGAGTTAACTCTTTTTCCTCCCGGTGAAATAAGAGCTTTTGTTAGTGTAGTTGGTCTCGTGGTTGGTCTTGAAACACCAGTGCACCTACTTTCAAGTTTGCAAAACTTACTACTATGTACTAATCTCCATGAATCAGAAACAGAAGTCCTAAGAGTTTTTTATCTTTCAAATCAGTCTAGACTTTTAGTCGTTCCCTCTTGGAACCTCGAAACTAAGGATGAACGGTTTCAAAGAATCCACTAAAATACGCGCTCTTAAAAACTGCATTTAATCCAAATCTGCTTCTCGTCTCGATTCTTCCACTTCAATAATCTAACCAATTTTTCTCCCTATCAACTTATTATTCCTAATTGTAATTAAATCTCTTGTTTTTTTTAAAGATGGTATCAACTCTCTCGTTAAATTATGAATTGAACCCAATAAGAAATAGCTGAAAAGTACATCTCACTGATCGCGTGAACCCTCAGCCATTTCTTCAAATTCATGCAATGGCTCATAACCAACCATGGTTTTTTCTTGATAACAGTTTCGATAACTTCTTTGATGAGTAGAAAATGCTATACAAACTCAAGACCAAATCACTGAGCGTCAGAACCTCTTCCTTCGATCATACATTTTAGTGGATCGCTTGATAACTCCCTTGTTGAGAGGTTTGTCATCCATAATCTTCCTAATAACAGGCCATCCAGATACCTCTCCTTCACCTCCCAAATCCACCATGATATCCCTCATCTCACCTCATTATAATACTAGAAAGATTAAAAAGGATTAGAAAAACGAGAAAACTGGAGAAGAAAAACGAAATGCAAAGGAAATAAAACCAAGAGCACGTAGGTAGAAACTCTCACTTCTGGGGATAAAAAGACCCTCATTCTAGAGAGAGGCTCCCGTTTAGAGAAAAAAAAGTTATAATATTTATAAAACTTTTTGAATTATTTAAAAAATTTAAATAATTATTTTTTTATTATGATTGGTCTAATTGTATTTTTTATTTTAATGATTAATGATTGATTAATTATTATTAATCAAAATAATATTTTGTATATTATGTAACATTAACATGACATGTTAACATGTTATTATACCTCTATTTGCTAATCTCGGATCACAAGATCGACAAGATCCTATTCAGAATGGCTCTCTAGTTAAAATGATATAATGAAATCATTATGTATTATTTTCATATTTCATATCAATATTACGTGAACATGAAATAATAAATAATATTTTAATTAATAATAATTTATTAATTATTAATTATTAAAAATTATTTAATATAAAAAAATATTGAACAAGAACTTATTTGAGTTTTTAAAATAGTTCATAAATTTTTTTATCATTATATGAAAAAGTATTTCGTACCTATATGAAAAAATTCAAAATTACTTAATGAGTTGTGACGTCAAAATCCATGAAGACCTCAAATATTCTCCCAAACCCCACGTATATGATTCTTAGCTGGCATCAATTATTGATAAGCTGTCATGATTGTGGGCGCATGTTGGGGTAGGCATACTACAGGAATCAAGCACCATACAGAGGAGTTGTCCATTCGGTTGGCCAAGAGACTCCCTAGTAAATTAAATGACACAAAATTTTCCCAAGAAAATTAGATGACATGAAAACTAGATTGTTTGTAATTTCATGTCAGCAGGATGATATAAAATTAATCCTAGAAAATTGAACTTTTTGCAACTTAGACAATTCTAGAGCACTTATCAAAAACTGAGTTCTCACAGATTTTAAAGTTGAAGTGAGGTTATAGGCCTAAGTCAATGAGGATTACTTTTCAGCATTCACTAATTTGCACCTTAGAAAATCTTAGAAGGTAAAAGCAAATATAAATTCTTACAAGTTGAGTGGTTTCTTATAATTACAATGGGTTCACATATTTTATACTAGGCTGCTAGTTGAGTACCATTTTAACAAAGCATGCGTTAAAACGTGCGTGCAAATGCTCCCAACGAAGCACCATGGTTTATATCATGATTTTGATAGTCTCCGCCTTATTATTAATTGCAATATACAAAAACTTTGTTTTGAGAGACAGCAACGAAGATCAAATAAAAAAAAGTTACTTCCAATTCATTAGAAGTATGCTTTGTTTGAGCTTTAATCTTTTGCTATTTTCACTCCTAATCAAGTTGCCCAAGCAGTTAGGATTGAACTTTAAAGTGGGTTTAATTTCCATCATTATTGCAATTTTAAATTAGCCCACTTGGATGAATAAAACAAGCAGGAAAAAGGAGAGCCGAAAATAAAAAATCAAATTGCAATGATGATGAAATCAAGCCCATTTTTAAGTTTAATGATGATGAAATTAAGCCCGAAATTCTAGAGATGTGGATGTGTAAAGTTTTCCATCCTCCCAATCTAGACAAAATAAGCCCATGTAGAGAGTTCTCAGTGCGTAGACCCAAAAACAAGTATTTTCTACAGTTACAAAGATGATGCACCTTGTCCAAAGGGTTTGGTCACCAAAGGAATGACAATTTTTAAACTAAGTACTCATTGTAACTACATGACGTTTGAAACAAAATGTAAGCAACTCTTTGAAGGACATAAGTATCAACCTAAATTAATGACAGCGGTTATCAAAAGGGGTCATTTGTTTCTCTTTTTTTTTAAAAAAAAAAAATGGGCCACATTTATTGCCGATATTTTATCTGAGTAGATTTTTTTTTCTAGATATTTGATTTATTTACAAGTATTGTCACTATGTTCAGATGGAAAAAATTATCAAACCATAAAATGTAGGATAAATTAGCAATCTTATTTATTTATTTTTAATGTGAACCTTTAAATTAGTTGCGCAGAATAGAGAAATTTGTGATGGTGTGCATCCTTATTGCACTTCTATAATTAATCTATAACATAAGTAAAAGAAAGCCCCAAGGGGCTTCCACACTTGGCCACGTTTGACATGTGGCTAATTTAAAATGGTTGATTTAGAAAAAATTTGGAGATGGTTTTGTGGAGCCGGTTGCATTTAGGATTGTCAATAGGGATTTTTGGTAAATATTTGTGGATTTCATCCAAGTTTGACGTGAAACAAATTTTTAATTTTCAGTGAGACATGGTAGGAATCACAAGGGGGATTACTTCTAAATAATTATAAAGACATGAGATAAAAAAATATTAATTAAAATTAAAGATCATTTAAAAAATTTCATCATTAAAACTAAAAAAAATTTAATAAGTATAAGTAATATTCATTTTATTTTGACTTTCAAAAAATATTCATTTTATTTTATAATTTTATTGTATTAACATGTAGCTTGTCAATTATTATTTTTAAAATATTATATTTTTTCAATATAAATTTAATTTCACTATTAGTATTTTTATTTACAATATTATATAATTTAAAATTATTTTTAATAGAAAATTTAACACCGACGCGAAGCGAGGCACCACTCTAGTATATTTAAAAGGAAGACCACAGAGACGGTGAAAGAGAAAAGATATTGAAGCAAAGAGAAAGAAAGAAAGGGGTGCGTAGAGACCACAGTTTACTGTTGAAGCAAAGAGAGGGAGTGCAAAGGGGCACGTGTGTTGCACACGGCTCATACTCTAGCTTATATTAATTACATGCTTCCAACGACAACGACTTTCGAGTCCAACGAAATAAAACGGAAAAGCAAAGATAAGAACAAGAAAAAAAGGAGCCAATAGCTTCAATTCCCTCTGTCTGTGAGGCACAATTATTGATACTTTCCCTGCAAGTTGCCAGGAAAAAGAAATGAAGCAGTTAAATTGCTCTTCCTTTTGACTCACACGTCTTCCACACTATTGTCGCCCGCCCTTGTACGAGCTTAAGATTGAAACTTTTTATAAGACGTGAGACATGAAAGCGAATAGTGGTATATGCGCACACAAAAAAGAAAAAAGCACAAATACAACTTGGTATGCTCATAATTTGAAAGTATCATCATCATCCAATAAAATTGGATCCATAACCCTCCCTGGTGTTCCATGAAGCCCGCAGTCACTTGAGTTGCTCATTCGGCCATCGAGTGACAAGGCCCCATAAGCTGGAATAGCACAACACAGGGCCTGGAGACCACATAGAGCTGGTGGTCTAACCCATTTCAATCCTGTCTTGTCACTTACGAACCTGAATAATTCCTTGTGAGAAATTGTTTTGTTCCAAAATGTTGGACAGGAATGCATCACCACCTTGGAATTGTTGTTTGGTCTTAACACAATCTCCATGCCATTGCTGCTCATGATCTCCTCATCTGAAGCAGCATCAGTGCGCTCTTGCAACTCCAAAGCATGCTTAAGCCTCTTTAACACAGCAGCCATTGTAGGCCGCTTATGTCTATCATCATTCAGACACTTTAAAGCAATACTTGCATACATTTTCAAGCACTCTGGAGCAATTTCACCTTTTAGATTGTGATCGATAATTCTATTAAGCTTGCCAGCTTTAATGCATTGTCGAACCCACTCTGCCAGGCTTTGTTGTTCATCATCTTGCCTCAAATCCACGGCTGGTCTAGCACACAGCACCTCAAATAAAACTACCCCAAAGCTATACACATCGGATTTCACTGAGAGGTGGTTAGTCTGAAAATAATCAGGATCCAAATATCCAAAGGTACCCTTAACACCAGTTGTGACATGGCTGCGTGATGAGCATGTTGGGCCTAATCTTGAAAGACCAAAATCTGAAACCTTGGCGACCCAGTTTTTGTCCAAGAGAATGTTGCTTGGCTTGATATCTCTGTGGATGATCTTGGGGTTTTCGGCATGAAGGTATGTAAGCCCACGGGCAACACCAATGCAGATTTCAAGCCTTTGTTTCCATGATAACGGTGGACCCTGAGTGCTGTACAGATGATCCCGGACGGTTCCCCGAGGCATGTAGTCATAAACAATGATCTTGATCCCTTCATCACAGTAACCTATCAGTGATACAAGATGGGGGTGTCGGAGATCGGATAGCATTTGAATTTCTGCCTCAAACTCGTTGGAACCTTGAGTTGATGTTGGCTTCAAGGCCTTTATAGCAACTGGAGTTTCACCATCAATGCAACCTTTGAAAACTCTACCAAAACCACCATTACCAATTACTAGCTCTCTGTCAAAGTTGTTGGTGGCAGCTCGGAGCTC
>NW_018397272.1:3328872-3348481 GCF_002168275.2 Theobroma umbraticum | reverse complement strand
ATTTATTATGTTGGCTCCAAGTCGAGATTGATTAAAAATATTATTTAATTCCCTCTGTACTAATCTCCGCCTTGATGACAATCAAATTATTAATAACATCATAAAAAATAATGAAAAAATAAAATTAAAAATGATAGTTTTGTATTAGATCTTATTTCACACAAAAATGCAGTTAAAGCAACATTTACATTGTGTGATTTTCTCTTATAATATGAAAATACTACACCAAAGCTTCTTAATGCATTAAAAGAAGTTAGAGATGAGATCTAAAGAGACATTAATTTTTTTAAAAAATAATTAATATTGAAGTCATATTTTATAAAATCATTCTAATTGAGTCATGTATATATATAATTTTAATGTATAAGAAGATTGTTAATTTATATATTAAGTGAGATTATGTTTTTTTTAAATGTATTATCTTATAAATTTAATGAATTATTAATTTATTATGTTGGCTCCAAGTCGAGATTGATTAAAAATATTATTTAATCGAGATTATTGGTTTATGGAGTATTAATTATAGAGGTATTATTGTACTCAAATTCCTTATTTTTTTTACTATAAGGGTGCCTCCATCCCTGTGGGGTCCCTTTTTTTTTCCCAATATTTATAAAAAAGAATAATTTTAAATGGAACAATGTTATAAATAAATAGAAATAATAGGAAAAAAAGAATCATTTTAAATAATAGTAGTAATAATTGTATTAAAGTACTAACATTTGAAATTTTTCTTTCTGGTCTTGTCCTTAGCGCAAAATTTTTTATTTAATTTTTTTAATTTTTGGAGATATTTAATTTTTGTGTATCTTAATATATGCTAATATTATTAATATAAAAGTAATTATTCATAAACTATATAATTTATAACATAAATTTATTTGGGACTATAATTGACATACATTTCATTTTTTAAAATATTTATATGTTATTATATAACTTAACATATATAATTACGTGTGGTATTGAAAAATATACTTATTTTCAAGTTGTCAAATTCTTTCAATGATAACAATGTAATTGGAAATAAAATCATCGTTGAAAATATGATATTAAAAATTAAATTATTTTATTAAAAAGTTTTTATTTATATTTATTTAAATGATTTTGTATAGAAGCATATTATAAAATAATTTAAGTAATGACATGCAACGCATGTGTCAACAAATGGTAGCTAGTTTTATCTAAAATCTAATGATACGACTACAAGTTATGAAACGTTGATTATTAGAACTTAAATATGATTTTTGGACTCTCTTATCAATGTAAACTTTTGAGATAATCGAGTACATAAGTATACTAAAGACTAAAAACCAAAAGAGATTATTCCTATAAACTCTCTGCATCCTCATGCTCGAAATCAGCAGCTACTCCAAAATTAAACCCAATGAAATGATTAAGCAGTAGTTCCTAATTTTCCAATCAAGGTCAGCAATCATTTCTCTTCGCTTTCCAATTAGGTAGTTAACACACGGCTTTTCCCCATGATAGACTGCTGCCTTTCTTAGATGAATGGCGGCTGAAATAGACCTGAACCCCAAAGTAATATAGGAAAGATTATACCTCCAATAATGCTTATCATTATAGCTTTCTATTATGTGATATTATTATGGTTTTCGCTTCAACAAAACAATAATATTTCAACCACTTTCTTGGAAGGAGGCTCTTCTTTTGAACAACATGTTGGCCTTCGCTTTCTAGCAACAAAAGTTGTGGCAACATAGTAATTCTGATAAACTAGAAAAGCTGACACAAAATGAATGGAATTGTGGATAGTATTGAGTGATGAATACTTAAAGATATTGTATTAATACAAAAATGCAAAGCTAATCTGCAATCGACTCAAATAAGATTTATCAAACTTGTCTTTGTCAGCAATAAGTGATGAAGTTGGGATTTTATCTTCTTCACTTTAGAATTTAAGCTTCCCATGCATTGCTAGTTAAGTGTCTGTTTTGGCAGACAACCAGAATTGCGTAGATGAAATGACATGACCAGTTTCAAAACTTAATTAGCGGTAATTGTTATAAATATTTCCTCAGCATCAGAGGAGGAAGCTCATAGAGGATAACTTTGACCAACCTTTCATTCTTAATCCTAATTTCTCTGGGGTTATATAAAGATAAGATGAGGAACCCCGCATTAAAAGGAGGCTCGTCTTGCCTAATGTTGTTACTTATTTGGAAGTTACATACTTGCTTTCAAAAAGTACATATATTTCACTCAATGATTTTTCAAATTAACAAAACCTTTCCATAAACATCATGTAGGCTAAATTTCATCTTTAAAAGCTTGATAACAATGCACTTAAACTTCCTCCTACATTACAAAACAAATTTAACATAAATTTACATTTCTTAAATTTAGTACATCTAAATTTAATTTATTAATCAAATCTTTTTTTGGGGGGGCTAGTGATGTATGCATATGATTTCATTTATCCTCTTATTATTTGTTTTCTAATACATGGATAATTACTCAAATGCTAAGATTTAAGAATTTTGATTTACTAATTATATATTAGTATTTGTTTTAAAAACCACATTACTGACTAGCACTTACAGAACCAAAATAAAACTATATAGGGTACATGTTTGATATCTAATAGACTAAAGAAAATTAAAATTTCAATAATTTTATATGCCTAAAAAATATTGAAAGTAAAACCAAGGGAAATCTTCTTGCAATTGGTTCATACGTACAACGGAGATAGATAATCAACCATATGTACAAAAATCCTAATTAACTTATTCAGGAGACATGCATGGATCTGGCAACCATGAAGAGTTCCTTTTGTGAGGAGGTACCCTTTTTCGTATAAGCCAATAAATTTTATTGATATTAGCAGATAAGATGAGAAAATTTTCTCCTCTCTAAATACGGAGAATTTTTCATCTCTTTACTGCCTTTGGTATGTTACAGTGTCCCATTGCCACTCCTGTTACAAACCATACCCCGCACTGACAATCCCTCAAAAATCACTCGTGGCTCTTACTTAACAGCAGGATTCCCTATAACGCCTACACACGACACTGATACATACAACCCACCTAAATCTATCCATGTTGTAGGCACTACACCCATTAATCTGTCTTACATGAACCTTAACAACACCTATCCATAGAGATAACCACATATCAATACAGCATAAAATACCACGAACTATGACAAGTCCATT
Source organism: Theobroma umbraticum (assembly GCF_002168275.2). Classification (NCBI taxonomy): domain Eukaryota; kingdom Viridiplantae; phylum Streptophyta; class Magnoliopsida; order Malvales; family Malvaceae; genus Theobroma; species Theobroma umbraticum. Next base: position 3,345,303 of record NW_018397272.1, on the reverse strand, counting down.
GAAGCCATCAGTCTGCTCCAATATCTTCTCGGTTCCTATCCATGCAACACGTTCCATTGGCAAAATCAATTTGGTTCGCAGGAGTGCCTTTTATCTTTACATGTTTCCATTTTATAGCCACATAAATCACTTTAACTCAACAATTAAAAGGCATGACGACTAAACCTAGCTTCGTCTTGGATATCTAGTTGCAAAATTGGATGATTCGGCAGATGGTGGAGCCACCAATAGTTTAGGGTTGGGTCTGGTTCTCAACAAATTGCCACCAGAATTTTCAATTTGAACACTTCATTTCCATTTAAGGTAACATCATAGTAAGTTGTATATCCATCTCTAGAAGCTCATAATTTGCTCTTTCAGCCATCCGATTGTTTATGAATATCTGGAATTGTCTGTCGCCCTTTGTCTTTATTAGATCATTGAATTCGCAAAAATGGAACCTTGCCATATACCTGAATCCTGAATCCACAGGCAATCCCCATGTTAAATTGTGCTTTTTATTGTACGTAAAATTTGGACCCATTGTCCGAGCTATCTAGTAAATAATTTCGGTTCGATGTTGTAGAACTCCAACATTTTGTATAAAGATCATAATGGTAAAATCCCTTGGTGAGCTTAGGAAAATGTTTCTCTAACCCAACATTCATAAGACCTATTCCTTGAAAAACAATGAATCCTCAGTATATTTGAAAGATAGAAGGAAAGGAATGTCCAAAAGGGTGCACTCTATAAAATAAAGGGCATTTTACAGAGGAAGTGTTGATACTCTTGAAGGAAGTATCAATACCTTGGCACCCAAGTACCCAGCAAAGACATTTTGCCTAGAAAGTGTCGATACTTATAAAGAAAGTATTGATGCCTGGTAAGTAAAACTCTAAGAAAACTCACTATGTCTCGAAAGTATAAATACTTGAGCTTTAGATATCGATATATATGAATGTTTTACAAAATTTAAGGGTAAAATGGTAATTTTATAAAACTCACAAACCATTATTTCTTTCCTAAAGTCTCAACCCCTCATTTTCTTTTGAGAAAATTGTGAGAGATAATTTTTTTTATAAGCCCAATTTTAAAATATTATTTTTTATAATTTTAATTATTTTTTATCAATTTTTGACATGACTTGACAATAATGCCCTTTAAACAATTTCAGACAAATTAAAATGGTTTCAATCTTCTTGATCTCGCCATCCACATAAATATTTCAAAATTAAATCTCGATTTCTCTTTCTAGTTAAATAGTGTCTATCTTGACATCCAAAGAGCAAAGATGACATCAAGCTCTTTCTTATTTTATTTTTTTTTATGGTGGATCTTGGGGTTTTCAAGGGCAATGAACAATGATTTTGCTCTTCTATAGTGATTGCAGGCAATATGATGAATGTGGTAATTGGATGCTTTCTGATGATGACATGCTTTGAAACATGTGCTGCAATGGAGATGCCTATGTTGATGAATTAGATCAAATTGGTTAAGATGATGGCCTTAGAGAGAAGGAACAGCTAAAGCATATTTGATGGATTTTATTGTGATTCACGATTTTATTATGTCTAGGATTAGGATGATTATTAAGCATATTTGTTAGGAATTTTGATTCTTTTTATGGGATCTTGAGTTGAAATTATTCAAGAAATATTTTGTAAAGGTAGTATATTTTGTTTTTGCATAAAAAGAGTAAGCAAGGCCCTCCCGATAGAAATATATTTTGTCTTGCTTTGGAGGGTTATAGAGTTTTGTAACCTTTCTTTTATGAAATACACAATTTCATGGCTTAGCAAAAAAAAAAGTATGTGTTTTAGGTTCTTGAGTTTATTGGTTTATTCATAAAACCCTAAAGTTGAAGAGTTGAAATTAATTAGACTAGTTTTTAAGTATTACGATACTAGTTTTTAGGTATTATATGACTTAATTATTGAGTGACTGGTTTTTAGATATTACGTGATCAGTTTTAGGCATTACGTGACTAGTTTTATGTATTACGTGATTGATTTTTAAGCAATACCTTAGTCACACAATGCCTTACCAACTAGTCACGCAATGCCTTACAACAAGTTACGCAATACTAGTCACGCAATGCCATATCAACCAATCACGTAATATTTAAAAACTAGTCACGCAATGCCCAAAGTCAATCACGTAATATCTAAAAATTAACCGCATAATGTTAAAAAACTAGTTACGCAGTACCCAAAGTTAATTACATAATGTCCAAAGTCAATAACGCAATACTTAAAAACTAGTCACACAATGCCTAAAAACCAATTACTCAATGCTTAAAAACCACCAAAACTATTAAATTCCATTTAACAAGATCAACAACTTCAAACAATACACCACATTTCATTTAACAACATAATAAACGAATATGCCTACTTAACAAAGAATGCTCAAAAGGTTCAAAGGTTTTTCTTCATATATCAAAAATTACTCCAAAATGCTTAAAAATACTCAAAAGGCTCAAAAGTTTTCTTCGTGTGTCAAAAACTATTCCAATTGCTCAAAATGCTTAACGTTTTTCTTTCTGATAAGGAATACTTCAGAGATGAATCATCTGGCGAGAAAAACTCAAAGAATATGAGTCGATTTGAGACGCAAACCTAAACATACTTGACCCGTTAATAGGTTTTGGCTTAAGGCACGAAGCCAAACGAATGGGTCGGTTTCATTAAGGACAATTTTGTCCAAACTTAATTCTCTTGGCTAAAAACAGTTAAAATTATAGAGAGGCTTATTGTCAGAAACGCCTTATGCATGAGGCCCATTCAAAAAAAAAACTTTTCTCTTTTCTTTCATACCTCTTTCACTTTCTCACTCCTTCCATCTCTTTTCTTAATTTCTTCCATTTTTTTTCTTGATTTTTCCAATCTACAATACTAGTTTTCAAGTTCTAGCTTTAAAAAGGTAAAGTTCCAACTTTGCAAGCATTTAGACTTAAGGTGGCATTTAGTATGAGGAAAGTGGAAGCACATTCCTTTCAATGTATTCAATTAAATTACATTGTGGTATTTATTTTGCAACAAATTATTGCAATGTAAAATTGTATGGCTACAATGTCCCGATGCTTATCTTTTGCTTGAAAGTTAATACTCTCGAAGTTCTCATTGGCTTTGTGCAAAACTGTGTTCATATGTGTCTCTCTTTCACTTTTGCTGTGTAGTTTTTGGGTAGCAAATAAGTTAAGACAAGCTTCTTGGGGTAAGCGAAGCTGATGGCTCCCTTGTTTTTGTTCTTGCTTTGAGTCATTTTTTGTCACTATTTCAAACTGTCTGTATAAGTTTCTCATTTTTAATACCTAATGTTTTTTTTTAAAAAAAATAATGATTGTAGTCTAAAAACAATGCAATCAGATTGCATTCCACTTTGTAATGTTTTTAAACACATTTTTTACTTTCAACTCGGTTACTTTGTTTTTTTTTTTTTGAAAGATTTAATATTTATTACAACTAGAAAAAAATCCTTTGAAAAAATAAACATCAATACGAAACCAGTGATCTATGGACTATACTTGGGAACACCAAACAAGTATATACCTCAAATCTACCTTCAAAGAAACACCCACCAAAACCTGCCCAAACAATGGCACCCCCTGTACAACCCCATGACCAATCACAAGAAAGCCCCACCTATACAAGGGGGGCACTTAAACAATGGTAGAAATAACAAAAAAACAAAACCTTTCCTTTCGCTAGAACCACATCAAGCCTTTACAAAAGCTTAAAGGAGCACATAAGACATCGGCCAAAAATAAAGATTAACTAGCCTAAATATACAAAACAAATCAAGCTCACAAGTCAGGAATTTTCATCACCACTTTCTTAGATTCGTAGAAGGTTTTACTATCTATTGGCACCCTTTTAGCCAACTTGTCAGCAACTTGGTTGGCTTTTCGTCAAGAGTGAATAACTTTCCATTCATTATTTGCTTCCTTAAGCTTTTCAATCTGTAACACCCATCTTTTCAGTTTCCATGGAGCTCATTGTGGCTGGTTAGACCAACTTACCGCATTCACAAAGTCACCTTCAATCACTAATAATGAGTAGTTCCTCCACTCCATGGTAGCAAAAATTAGGAAAGCTTTTCTGATAGCCAAAAATTCAATAGAGTTTGCATTACTCATCCCAATCGATTTACAAAAAATGACTTTGATCTCACCTTAGTTGTTACAAAAGACTCTTTGTCTCATTCTCTTTCACTCTTTTACTTTTCCTAACTCTTTTCTTCTTGATTTCTCCAAATCTATAACACTAGCTTTCAAGTTCTAGATTAAAAATGGTAATATTTCAGCTTCTCAAGCATTTAAACTCATGGGTTTTCATTTTTAACTTATTTCTCTCTCTAAAATGTTAGGTTCTTTTGGTTTTGTTAGCACAAGCTCACTAAGATAAGTTAATCATGAAATTAAGCTACCTATATTATAGTGTGTAGTTAAGAAGCCAAAACAAGGCTAGAAAATTAGTTTAGAAAAAGATTTGTTAGGAATTGGTTGAAGATTTTGGGCATTATGAAATTTTTGGAATTTATTAGAGTATTAATGATTATTAATCATTTTAGGTGTTGTTGAAAACTCCCACAATCCGTAGGGAGCAAGATTGGATTGGTTGAAAGTGCTAAAGGAAAAGCACTCCTTAGACTTGGAGTAGATGTGGCGTTTTTCACATATTTTGATAAATATGAGCATGTTCTTAATTGTCTTTGCAATAAGTGATTTATTGATTCATTTATGAGGTTTAAAGATTTTGACTTGTTTCAATGTTTGCAAATGAATTACAAATGTGTTATTATTATGTAAATATGTGAGTATCTATATTATTAATTTTGAGCATGGAGAACAAGCCCATGACATATTCTTCCTTCAAAATTGGAATTAAGATTGAATAATGTATGGTTTCATGATGCTTGAGCTTGAAAGATAATCATTGATGACATTTGGAAAATAGAATTGTGCCAATTACATGTCACAGCATGTCTTGTAATGTCATTATGGGTCTTGTTACATGTCTTGTCACATCTTGTTACGTGCCTTGTCAAGTCTTGTTAATACATCTAGATTAGGCATTTCACATGATACATGTCTTATAAAGCATGATATGGAAACTTGAATGAAATTCTAACTATAGATGCTTGAAAAACTTGAATGAAATCCCAAGTATAGATGCTTGAAAATGAATGCTTGATGATTCATGTGATTTGTTATTGATCTAGAAGAATTAATGTTTGGGTATGTTTATTGGTTAGTTTGCCTCCCAAGGAATGAATTAGATAGAATGAGGGATGAATACCCTTTCGTTTTTGGCTTAAGGTTTGAAATAGTTGAATTTTTGAAAAAATATGAAGGCAATATTCATATCTATTAATAAGATATTGATACCTATGTTTCCAAAATACTTAGGAAAGAATTTTGGATGAAAGTATCGATATTCACAAGTGAAGTATCAATACTTAAGCTACCAAAAATGCTCAGAGGGCATTCTAATGAACAAGTATCAATACCTTTCATGGATGTATTGGTACCTATAGCTATTTTTAGTAAAAATCACACTTTTTCACATGATTTTAGTGGCTCTTGACTTATTGTTTCAACTAAACATCAAATGGGCTTTACAAGTTATTTAAACTATTGAAATGAGTAGTATGTTATGGATTATTATAACTTTATGGATTTGATTTATAAATTGCATAATTTTAGGAATGTGTTCTGTACAAACACTCATGTATTTGCTTATTCCCCTTCCCTATATCTGCTCATTGAGTTTTTATAACTCACACATGTAAATTTTATTTGGTTTTTAGATCAATTGATCTCTTGCTTAGGTATCTTTGAAGAGTCCTCCTTTCATCATTCCTTGTAGATGATTGTTGAGGCACTTAATAAACTATTGCTAACCTTTGTGTTACTCCGTTAGTTGGGTGATTTTGTATTTGTTTATACAAGTGTTGAGAACATTTATATTTGGTCAATATGTGGCAAATGATAATTGAATCTGCTAGGTACTCATGTGTTTTAAAGTTATTGAGCACAATCATATGTTGATTGTTTTGAACACAAGAATTCTGTTCATGGGTTACATTTTGTTTATCAATATATATGTTCAAATGCTATCTCTTGTACCTTGTTTCTATGATTGTATTTAGTGAATTGCATTTGAGGTTTGTTGGGTCCAGCTGATCAAATCCACAGAGGTTCTTGCACTAATCATGGCCCGAGATTGGTTCGAGAGAAAAACCCACGTTGCCAAGAAGTTTGAAAGTAGTCTATTTGAAACAAGTATTGATACATCTCATAAGGGTATCAATACCTACAATCATTTTTTGGGGAAAAACCACACTCTTCGAGTTATTTCAATGGCTTTTAACTTATTATTTTAAATCCAATTTCAAATAGCCTTTTAACATTGATATGTCTTACCTAAATTATACCTAAGTTATACAAAGATTTATTCTCTCTCCTTAACAAAGTGCGAGAAATAGTACAAAATGGATTTGAATCAACCTAATCTCTAATTAATCGAAGAAAAGAAAGAGAGAATGCTAAACATTTTTTTATTATTTTTCATACATACAAAAAAGAGAGTACTATATATATATATATAACTCAGGCCTAATACTTTTATTAATACAATTAGATAAATAATGATAGATTCCATCAACCAACACTGACATGTTCCATGCTGAGCAATGCAAGACAACATGCTTGGCACTCCAGGCACATGCAAAACATGCATAGAGGCTATGCACACAAGGAGGCCTCACACTAGAAAGTCATGCAAACATAGCCTGCACATCAATGGGCTATGTGCATCACAACTGCGCACTAGAAGGCCACGCATGAAGGGGTTGCACACCAAAAGACCTTATACGAAAGGACCACACATTAAAAGGCCTCATACCAGAGGGCCACACACTAGAAGGTCTCGCATGAGAAGGCCATGCACTAGTGGGCTACACGCCATCAAGTCGTAAACACGTTGTGCCTAGGACTAGGCAATGGTCAATTGGGATCGCCCAATCGACCACAACCGTCGGTTATTGCAACCGATGGTTGTTTTTGCAACCGTTGGTTGTGCCGATCGGCCTCGTCGGCCGATCAGCTCGATCATCGGGGGGAATCTTTTCCCCCCAAACTGATCGAAAAAACTAAGCTTCTTTCTTTTGGGCAAAGTCACCCATGGCCCCCCGCCTGGCTGCCCCAGCACTTCACTACTTCCCCCCCTCCCCCCGACTCAGTCCTGACCTAATTCCCCCTCCCACTCGCAGACCTAACGAAATCCCCCTCCCATGAGTCCCGACTCCCACCTGATTCCTCCCCCCCCCCCCCCCCGACGAGTCCAGGAGGACCAGGACCTATTCCCCCCACCCCTAGCTATTGCGAGTCCACGACTTAATTTCCCCCTCCTCCCTCCCCCCCGTCCTAATCCAGGGGCTTTTCCTTCGAACCTTTCCTACTTTCTGCCTCTCCCTGACTCCCTCCCTCTCTAACCTGCCGAAGCCGCCATTGATCTACCACCCTTCACCCTTGCTTATCAGTCTTCCTCTCTAACCGACCGAAACCGAGCCTCTAAAAAATCGCACCGAAACTGACATTGCATAATATGCGGTTGATCGGTTATAGGGAAAAAATTTGCGTTCGGTTTTTGGTCAAAACCGATCGGTGCACACCCCTAGTCGTGCCTCAAGGACTTGCACAAATATGCATCGAGTGCAAGGACATGCAGGGAAGCAATGTACGAAAAGCTCGAGTACAAACGGACTACACGTTTGCGAATAATTCGCTACGACCAAAATTCTTATTTAATGTTGCCAATAAAATATGTGGCTACGTTAGTCTAGGAATTTAGGCTAGTTGTGTTCTATTAGGCGTAAACCATTTACCTAATTTATGCTTTCTTTTTATATTATTTACTTGCACTTCAATTAAGATTAAAATTCTCTTATGTTTAGGATGGGTTATCTTTATAAATAGTCTTTTTATGTTTCATTGTAAGGCACCAAATTGCCAATCAAGTAGCTTACTAAGTTATTCATAAGCTAGAGTCTTAGGTATTTTGTTTTTCTTTGAAGAATAATAAACTTATTGTTTCTCAATGTTTCCTTTTCTCCATATGAAAACTAAAAATCTACACTAGCGAACACATCTGAGATTAGAGGTGTTCTCAAGGCAGCTAACAAGGAGCTGCCTCAAACGAACCCACAAAGCCAGTAGGAATCCCACAAAAGACTTGTGGTGGAAAGAGACCATGAAGCAACAAGGGCATTGTCAAAATCAAATGGGAGAGAATGTCATAGATTGTGAATCTGTGATCCATCCAAGCCTATGAGGGTATTGAACTAACAATGAACACCATCAAACCAGCATCGATTAAGGGTTTGCAAGCACATTACACACCGATAACATTGGGCTGCACGAGTAAGGCATAGAAAAATGAGCTTTATCGAGCAGTGCGGGACGGCATGCTTGGTGTGTTAGGCTTGCGTATATACAGAACACACATAGAAACCGTGAACACAAAGAGACCTCACATCAAAAGGCCTTGCAGACACAACTCGCACATCAATAGGCCGCACGCATCACAATCATGCACTAGAGGGTCATGTACAATAAGGTAGCACACTAGTAAGCCATGCATCAATGGGCCACACACCATCAAGCCACAAATAGGCTACGCCTCAAGAACTTGTGTAGATATGGGCCAAGCATAGGGAGGCCGTGTGTAGGGAAATCATGCACGAAAAGCTCGAGTACAAGTAGACTGCACCCATGCAAGTAATTCAGTAAGGCTAGAATTCTTGTGTGCTGCTAATAAAAAAGGTGGCTAACTAAGTCTAGAAATTCAAGCCAATTGTGTTCTATTAAGCATAGAACACTTACCTTATTTATGCTTTTTTCCTATATTATTTACTTTACTTTCACTTCAAGTAAGATGAGAGTTCTCATAGGTTTAGGATGAGTTATCTCTATAAATAGCCCCTTTATGTTTCATTATAAGCATCAAAATTGACTACCAAGTAGCTCACCAAGTTATTCATAAGCTAGAGTCTTAAGTATTTTTTTTTTTTGAGGAATAATAAACTTTTTGTTTCTCCCAATCTCTTTCTTCAATTGTCACTTACGCTTCTACATTGTTTTGTGTATTTATGAGCTAAGCTTGCTTAATTTTGTTACACAAGACTCAAGCACCACACGAATCTTTGCTAAAGCTCTAAGTTTGTGACACCAAATCTCAACTATTCAGATTTCCCTGTTAATAACTAGAGAGAGGAGTCATTGGACACCACAGGATTGACCATTAACCATTTGTTAAGCCCAAAGTAAACATTTCTTGCACTCCCATCATCCATTTGCATTTTTTAAATCTAACCAACTTTTCAACCCTTCATTTCTTGGTAGATTCACAATGTTTCTAGTTATACACATTTGACATTTTCTCCTTATGCTCGGTAGATGGCAACCAATGAAATTGTCCATCCACATATTTTTCGTAAACCAATCTTCTCTATATAGGGCTTTCTTTTCAACCCCATACCATGACCACCATTTGCTTAACATAGACAGGTTCTTATGAGAGAAATTAGATATTCCCAACCCTCCCAAAACCCTTGGTTTACCATTTCACCTTTGCAATTTTCCTTTTATCCTCTCCACCCCCTTAGAAAATTCCTCCCCAATCGCTTTAATTTTCTTATAACTTTGTTTTGTGCTTGAAAAAGTGATAATTAAAAGCCCGACAAAGAGTTAAGGACAAAATTAATAAGAGCGACTCTACTTCCTAAAGGAAAAAATTTCCCTTGTTAGAGCATCAATCTATCCGTGAATTTGATCACCAACGATTCCCATATTCGAGGGCTTCTTGAATTAGCTCCAAGAAGGATGCGAAGATACATGATGGGATGAAGCCTATTTTGCATGTCAAATCCTTCCCAACATTATCGTCAATTCACACCGGATATACACAAAAGTTCCCGAAATTGATTTAGCCCAAAAACCAATTCAAAACACCGCAATACGCTTCTTATATTTAATGCTTCCTAAAATCCTTCTTCCACAAAGATCACAATATTGTTTTTAGCTCAAATAAAGATCACAATATTATCTGCATGAATTTGTTAAAAATCAGTGTTAATTAATTAAAGTAAAATTGACTACAAAGTCAATTATCTAAATATGTATAGAATTTCAAAACTTTAAGCAATTTATATTAAATAATCTAAATTCAAATGTCTTGTGTACAAAATGGCTTAAATTTGAAATAATCCAACATAATTCTTGATCAATCATTCTCTTTTGAGCTCTACAAATTGGTAAACATTTACGTAACAACCCTAATATATTATGCATTTGAAAGCGAAAGTAATTAACAACTTAAATCTAAAATAATTCAATCCAAGTAATCTTAAATGCAAAATTATTGGGTTAACTCAAAAGCCAAAATGATTAAAAACCAAATTGACCTAAAATTTAAGAACAATTCCAAAGGTTTAATTCCCAAAATAATCCAACACGACTAGTTAAACAAGCGGGCGTTTATGTTCAAACTTAAACTTGTTTAATAAACAAATTTCAACAGCTAGCTTCAGTTGAGTCATTTGCGGACCTAATCCACGTCTTTAGGTGGAATACAACTTTCTCACTTTTAGACTTAGACCTGCTGGTCTACTTGTTCTCATCAGGTCAGGAAACTCCCTCAAAAATATATATATATTAATATATGTACATATATATATATATATATAATCTTAAAAGCTACCTGCTTTTTCTGCTTTTACTTACCAAGTCCATTCACATAAAGCAAAGGATTTTAGTGGCTCCATAAAGGATCTGGAATCCTGCTTTCTCATTATTGATTGCGATATTTTTAAATTAAATATCAAAATTACAGATCTATTTTTAATATCCATACCTTTATATAAAAAGCACTCCACTAAGAGATTCTTTTTCTAACACGTTACCATCTATTTATTAAATATGTAATAATTTTATTCATTTTTTTATTTTTATTTATAATAATATTAACAACAACGAAAACCTACTACTAAAGAATCCTCCTAAAAGAGCTATTTATTAATCATTTAGTGGTTTTATGTATTTATTATTATAACAACTACTCTACTTACTATAAAGAATCCCCTGAGAGGATTTAATTTCTAGCACTTACTTGACTTGGACTTTTCTTGATACATGACGTGTTCTTTTAACGTCATGTATTAGTATTGTGACAGAAGCAAGGGGAAAGCTAGAAAGAGAGAATAATCAGGTAAACTAGAAAAAATCAAGACAGGACAAAAACAAGTGTGAGAACCGATGAGAGAGGGAGACTGGGAGTTTTAATCATCTCGCAAGACAGCGTGGGAAATATTCTACTACATAGATAAAAGTAAGGTCCCTAAGTGACCTTAATTGGCTCGTAAAGGGCCCTAATGCCCTAAAATTTGTCAGCCAATTAAGGCCCCTTAGAGACCTACTTTAAACCATTAAAAGGAGGGGGAAAAAAAGAGAAAAAGAAGAAGAAAAAAGGTAAATAAAATGACATAATAAAATTTATATTAAATAAAAAATAAAATAAATATACAATTAAACAATACCATCAAAAGGATTAATTATTATGCAATTGATATAATCATTTATAAAATTTTACATAAAAGTGATATCGATTAACTATCAATCATGACATAAAAAATAAAAATATATAATTAATGCTAATTAATGATAATGTAAATATTAAAGTTTATTTTAGATATTTTCTTCCAAAGAAAACTAACTATGCAACTATAATATGACAATGTAAAATATGTATATAATTATTTATATGGTAAGTATAATATGCTTATTATGTTTATTTAAATAGATTAAAAAACAAATTTTCTTCATACTGATTAATTTTATAATTTTAATAAAAGAAAGTAAGAAAGTTGAAAATATGTAACATAAGTAATATATTTGATTAAATAAAACAAAATAGGAGTAAGTAATACATTTGAGATGTTTACTTATTCTATAGGTAGTAGCAAACACTGACATGAATGGAGATCAGGAAGAACAAAAGCAATCAACCTGCATACAAAGCATGAAACTAAACGCACCTTTTGATTTACATCCACCTTATATTGCAAAAAGAAAAGAAAGGGATTAAGCCTTTCGACCCTCTTCACTCTTTTGTCTAATTTACTATGCTTTTGGAGTTGTTGGTCCTCGAGAACAAATCAGATGATGTACTGGAATCAATAGTAGGATAAGTCATTCCAGTAATATTAGAATCTAAAATACCAAATCCACTGCAGATAGTTGAATCCACATCCAACTCCGACTCCAGTTCTGATTCATCCTCGATGTCGATGTCACGAGCAACAGGGAACACTATATCTGGGTAGCGATGTTCACCTCCTGGATTGATCTTCTCTTTCTCAAGATCAGCAGCCTCTTGCAGGTCCATTGCGAATCGCAACTTTTCCATCACATCATTCATTGATGGCCTTTCGGTTCCCAATTCCGCTATGCAATTTTCAGCGATTTCAACAAACACCTTAAAACACTCTGGAGCTATCTTTCCAATCAGATGTGGATCGATTACCTGATAAAGAGTCCCGTCCGCGATACAATTTCTAGCCCAATGAGCTAGGTTCACTTGACCCTCGGGCAATTTCTTATCCAAAGCTTTTCTTGCACATAAAACTTCAAATAACACCACACCAAATGAATATACATCTGATTTTTCGGTTAATGAATGACCTCGAGCATACTCTGGATCCAAATATCCTAATGTGCCCTTTATTCCGGTATTAAGCATGTCAACTTTTGGGTCCGTTTTGGACAACCCAAAATCCGAAACTTTGGCAGTGAATTTCTCATCTAGTAGGATGTTGCTTGTCTTCACGTCTCGATGAATGACAGTATATTTCACTTCTGTATGAAGATAGTTAAACCCAATAGCTGCTCCCTTGCATATCTCCAGCCTTTGCTTCCAGGTCAGAGGATCGTACCTAGTACCGTAAAGATGATCAGAAAGAGTCCCGTTACTCATAAAATCATACACGAGTATCATCTCATGATTTTCATTGCAATATCCGATTAAGGACACCAAATGAACATGGCGAAGCTGAGAAAGCATCTCAATCTCAGTCAAAAACTCGGTAACACCTTGTCTAGACTCTGGATTTAGGCGCTTGATTGCTACTATTGTTTCCCCTTCATCTAAGAATCCTTTGTATACTTTGCCAAAGCCACCTTTCCCAACAACTAAATCATCATGGAAGTTGTTGGTAGCGGCTTTGATCTCATCCAGTGAGAAATGGCGGCATAGTTCCTCTGGCAACAATGAGGACTTTGTGGACTTCCCTTTGTTGGGATTAGTCCACCAGCAAAACCAATTTGTTCCAAAGTAGGAACCATAGTACTTCCTCTTTCTTTGTCGCCAAACAACCATGCAAATCAATAGCGAAAGTAGGGTAAGCAAACCCACCACACACCCGCCACCAGCAATTAGCACTCTTCGCTTCGTCTGGGATTTTCCATTTGTAGAATTGTCCGGTTTAGTAGGTGGTGGAGGCGGCAATAGTTCAGGGTTGGGTCCGGCCAGATTACCATCAGAATCGTTCAATTTGAACACTTCAATTCCATTTAAGATAACATCGACATACTTAGCAACTCTAGGGTGCAGTGCTAGAGTGATGTTTTGCTTATTGTCCTCCTTCTTTGACATCAACAGAACATAATCCTTATACATTGGAACATTGCTTTGCTGAGTCCAAATAATTACGTCAAAAACTGCTTCAACCAGCTGATTGTTTATAAAGATCTGGAATTGTCTCATTCCTGGTGAACTTATCAGATCCTGAAATTCGCAAAAATGAAGCCGTAGCATATACGTGAAACCTGAATCCACAGGCAATCCCCATGTTATGTTGTGTTTTTTGTTGTAATCACGTTTTGGACCCATCGTCCGAGCTGACTGATAAACCTCCTCCGGTGCAGTGTAGTTTGGAATCTTTGCGTAGTTGAGTGGTACTGTGGTGTTGGCAGTGAAATAGCTCTCACTCAAACTATAATCATAGTCATCAGACCAGAGCCTGAACATGCCGGTATCTTCAGTTGGTGATATAGATTTGCCACCAACATTCAATCTATAAACGTTCTCAAGTGCAGTGTAATTATTAACATAGAACCCATTTTTTTGGCCTATGAAGCGAACACCCTCTACTGATTCTAACGGTGTGTAGTAAAGGTTAGGTGGCATTGACACGATCTCGATTCCATTGATGAAGGCGTACGTGTCATTTGAAGAACTAGGAGTTGGAGTGAAAATCAGCTCCAACACCTGATTCTCTTCTACATTCAAGCAGAATTTTCTAAAAAATAATTCAACCTTTGATGACTCAGCAACGAGGAAAGCACTGAAATTTTTCAGTAAAGTGAAAGAACCTGCTTTGACAGAGAAAAAGGCCTTGGACAGGTCAAGGTTTTGATATGAAGCCGGATAAAAGTGGAGCCGGACGAATTTCTGGCCAGGACTAACGGGGAAACAGTACTTGAATTCAGAAGTAGAGACACGGGCGGTCATATAAGGGACTGTCTGTACAGAGCCACCTTGATTATCAGCTTCATAGGGTGCTGACGGACTGTCACGGGATGATTCAAAAGGACCAAATTTTGAGCTGTTGTCTCCAGCCCAAAAGCGACCATCCGAACCACGTGAATCGGAAAAAGCTCCACAATTCAGGGTTATATCATCTGTTGGGATATACGGGGGCTGCTCAGATGTAATAAAGAAAGCAAACTGAAAGAAGGTAACGAGAAAGGTTATGGGAATTATCATTAAGATATTCCCCATGGAAGGAAATTAGAATGAAGTTAAAAGACTTATTTCTCTACTGAAATATGAGTTTATGGAATGGCTACATATTGTAACTGTATATATGATTATATATGCATACAGCTTTCCCTGAAAAAAGTTTATCAGCCTTTGTATGCTGCCTCAATTGAACACTAGATGCTTGGAAAGATACGTTGCCATGGACCAAAAATGTAGAGCGTCCAACACTTTACACGTGTGAATTCAAGAAATGAGCTAACCATAGGTGAAAAAATTGATCCAATGTGAACAACTTTTTCAGATTTGTTAGAAATGTTTTCTTTTCTCAATTAAAGTAAAGTTTTATTAATATAACAGCTTATACATGATTATATTAAGAAGACCAATCAAGAACATAATTACGAAGACCCAAAAATGAACTAAAACAAAACCCAAAAAAAAAAAAGACCACCTAATTTCAACTCTTTCTTCTATTATTGTTTCTTCCAATCTCTTTCTTCTATTATCTTAGGCTTCTATTATTGTTTAATACCCAAAATATTCCAACACGACTACTTAAACAAGTGCGCGTTTATGTTCAGAGTTAAACTCGTTTAATAAACAAATTTCAACAGCCAGCTTCAGTTGAGTCATTTGCGGACATAATCGGTGTCCGTCTTTAGATGGAATACATCTTTCTCACTCTTGGACTTAGACCTGCTGGTCTACTCGTTCTCATCAGGTGAGGAAAATCCCTCAAATATATATATATATGTTTATATAAAAGCTACCTGCTTTTTCTTCTTTTACTTTACAAGTCCAATCACATAAAGCAAAGGATTTTAGTGGCTTCAGGAACGATCTGGAATCCTCTTTGTCGATTGCGATATTTTTAAGTTAAATATCAAAATTACATATCTTTTTTTACTATCAATGCCTTCATTTATGTGAAAAGCACTCCGCTAAGAGATTCTTTTTCTAACACGTTACCAGCTTTAATTATGTAGCAGTTTTCTTTATATTGATAACAACAACCACCTCCTAGTACTGAAGATCCCCTAAGAATCTTCCCAAAGGGTGTAATTTCCAGCACTTGACTTGGAGTATTCTTGGATACCTGACGTGTTCTTTTAACAAAAATAAAAGAAAAGATAAAGGACGGAATTGTCACGCAAGAAAGGGGAAACTGGGAAGAGAGAAAGATTAGGGAAAATAGAAAAAATAAGACAAAAAAAAAAAAGAGAGTGAGAAACGATGAGAGAGGGAGGAGGAAGATGATAAAATTGGCTACTTTAACCCATTAAAAGAAAGAGGGAAAAAAAGGAAAATGAAGAAGAAAACAGTGGGAAAACAAAAAATAAAATAAAATGGCATAATAACATTCTTATTAAATAAAAGTAAATTAAAAGAGTGGCATACAAACTTATTTAAATAAAATAAATATATGATTAAATAATATAATTAAAATTATTTACTTATTATGTAATTGATTAGGATATTTATGAAATTTTAAATAAAAGCGTATCAATTAACTATCAAACATGATATAAAAAATAATACAATAATTAATGCTAATTAATTATAATGAAAATATTAAAAGTAATTTTAATTTTTTTTCCTTCTACTGGAAACTAATCATTTGATTTTAATA
>NW_018397272.1:3321884-3328862 GCF_002168275.2 Theobroma umbraticum | reverse complement strand
ATATACTTATATGTTTTTTTTTTGTTTTTTAAAGGCAAATAATCTAACTTATATGTTTGTTTAAATAGATTAAAAAATAAATTTAGTTCCTGCTATCAATTTTTTAATCTCAATAAAAGAAAGAAATGAAAGTGAAAAATGTGTAACATCAAAGTAATATATTTTGTTAAATATAATAAAATAAGATTAACTAATAAATTTGAAATCTTTACTTATTTTACACGTAGTATAAACTTGTGAGAAGTGATATCATGTATAAAAATCATATTCATACACGCCTTTATTTTTTCTATTAAGCATAATATTTGAGATTGGGAAGTAGAAACCAACTCTTTAATTGGGAGAACATACACTAATATTAAGTGCTAATTCTATCTTTTATCTAATTACATTTCATTTTATTAACTATACTTAAATTGTCAATAACCTTAGCTGATTATATAAAAAATAATATGACTAATATCAACAAAAAATAAAAATATTTAATTAATCTTAATTAATAATATATAAATAATATAGTGTGGATGATTTTATATTGATATTAGAATATATAAGATATGTAGAAAAAAGTATAAAAATTTTAAAATTTTAAAATTATTGAAAAAAAAATGTTTCCCATACGACAACTCGTGGAAAAATTGTAGTAAAAATAATAACCATTAAAATCATTTAAATATATAATGCTTGCAAGATCTATCGGTTTAGATGTATTTATGGGCTAGGTTGGATCTATCGGTTTTCCTTTCTAAATGCTAAATTAAGGTTCAAGCAGGCTTGTTCCTTGGGTACCTCTTCAATTGATTCAATTTTAATTGTTATTAATTTGTTTCCGTTCAAAAACAATATTTTGTTTTGCGTTTATGTTCAATTAAGTTTTTACACTAAGGCCGTTTAACTTAAAGTATCTATAGGTCATCCGTTTGCCTAGAACCCCCTAGGTTGACGTGATTTCTTTAGGTTTAAGCTTGAGTGTAGTTCAACTTAAAAATTTTAGGCACAATATTAAAAAAAATAAAATTATTAAAAAAATTTTAAAAAGTTTTTATTTTTTAATTGTGATCCATCAAACTCTTATATTTTTATTTTAAATTAAATAAATTCTTATAATTAACAATTAACTTAATCAAATATTACTTATCATTCTATATCACTTGGTATTAACGTAAAATTAATGTAGTATATTAATATTTTATAATAGATGATAACACAATATGTTGATTAGGTATGATGACATGGTGATATAGAATTTTTCACTCTTCACATTAACGCATAAGGATATTAAATGACAATGAATATTTTGATTAACGATAATTAATAAAAATTTATTTGACTTAAAATAAAAATATAAAGACTTGAGTAAACATAATTAAAAAATAAAAATTTATTTTTATTCAATATTTTATTATAAACATATTTTTTAATAATTTGACAATAAATATATAAAACACATTTATCAAAATGAAATAAATATAAAATAAATGAAAGGTCAAGTTTTTAAAGTGTTATCTTAGTCTACACTTCTCCATTTAATTAACAATAAATGAAGCCAAAAATTGGTGAAGACGTTTCAAAAATTCATAAAATCTTGAATTTTGAGGTACCATGTCCATGATAATTAGTAAAAGCTTCAATTCTTGTCAACTTTTACCAATTGGGAAGAAGTAACCAAGTTTCTTGGTTTCACGATACATTCACGTGTCACTTCAGATAATGGTGACCAAAAAATATTTATTTATTTAAAAAATTATCTTGTATACCATATTTAAATTTAATAAATAAATTTAAAAAATTATTGTATATTCATTAAGTTATATTCAAAGAATTTATAAATTACATACACAGCACTAAATAGACCCTGTAATAACTTTTTAAGTTTTATCTGAAGAATTAAAATTTCCATTGTATATAATAATAATAATAATAAATTAAAAAAATTTCCATTGTACTATTATCATCATTACTACTAACGCCAGCTGAGAAAAGCCACGTTGCCTCTTCTTATGAAACTCCATTTTCTTCTTTTCTTTCTTTCCCCCTACCGCTCACCTGGCAACTCAAGATGGAAGGGAAAGTTGCCTGCCACTTTTTAGAGGAGGGAAATGAAGGAAATTAATTATTGGCCAACTTGAATGGAACATATACTTTATGATCCTAAAAATAATAATAAAGAGAAAAGAGCTAAAGTTTATTAAGTAAACACCAAATGCGAATTAATTAAATTCATTAACTATAATATATTATATGCTAAATTAATAATCTAGGCATCCAAGAAGTGATCAGATCATGATACGATAGAAATGATATAAAAACCCAAAATATAATTCATACGATTTATAGTAATATGCAATCTATATAACACCAATTTTTTAATCTGATCAATTACTTCTTTAATCCTATCCACAAATTGATTACTTCCTTAAAGCAAAAATCCGATGTTAGAAATAAAAAAAGTTCTAAGAATTTGCCGAGTAACAATCCATCGTCATGAAGCACTTTACATTTCTGTAGTTTGTCTCCACGAGAGATAAAGAAGGGAATGAACTTTTAGCTTCAAACTTTCATGTTTCTCCTCCTCACACCATTACCAGAAGTTAAAGCGAATCAATAATCAACCATACTGCCAGGCTTCTAGAGCGGATTTTTGGCAAAGTCTGCTGTTTGTAGAGCTGACATGTTCATGGCATGGTGGTGAATTGTGGTTCTTTTCTCGATTCCTGCAAATACTGCCAGGTCTTTCTTACGAGGTGGTCTGTTCTTTTGTGTATGCATCTAGTCTTACTGTTTTATACAGCTGCTTTGGGGTTATGGTCTATATGTTCATTATGTTTTTGGAAGTTTTTTTTGTTCTAGAATCCTCTGTTTGCTTTATCTTTAGGGTCTTTGAGAGATTTTTTTTTCCTTTTCCTCTCCTTGTGTACTTTTTTTTTCTCAATTTAAAAAATTCTTTGACTTAACAAAATATATAAATAAATAGAGCAGTCAAACATAAATTTGGAATATTTGGTTTTCCTCAAGTTAATTTTAGTTAACGCTGTCCATAAAAGGATACCCAATCAATAATTAAAACTTAAGAAGATTTTGGATTCCAATCTTGAAAGAGATAAAATAAGATTTATGAGATATAATAAAAGAATATTAGTCTCTTTTGTATAGTCTAAAATTATGTAATAAAAAATTTATTTCGAGCTCTTTGGTTTGTCCTCTGTTGTCTTACGTGATCTCTTGCTTTATATAAACTATTGATTTGACCTTTCATAATTAACAGGCATCCCTTTACATTTGCTTTTTGAATAAAGAATTCAATTATTGGGGGAGGACCATTTTAATTAAATAAAAGCTGGAAAGCAAAAAGGAAAGCAACATGTGAAACATATGTTACAGAATAAATCAAAGTGAAAAGCAAAAGTGCTAAAGTACAAAGACAAATTATAGAGGAAGATGGTAATGTCTTCCCTTAGTCTTGGTCTTGTTCTTGGTCTTCTTTAGTTAAATAATTAATTAAGAAAATTATGTCATACGTTTGGAAAGTGGTGGTTGATGAAGCGGTAGGAAGTCTGGGACCAATCGGTATGGAAGGCTGCAGAGAGATGCTCCGTTTTGGAGAATTGAGTGGCGGAAATCTTGGTGTATAATATGTTTAATGGTACTGGGATGTGGGAATTAAGGGGAACTGTCGTTAGCTGTGTTTCTGGGAACTGTGTGTAATTAAATGTACTGGAACACAGGGATGGTTGAGACCAGTCCGGTGGCTTCTGCTGCTAGCCACAGGATGGGTGTTGGCTGTGTATAGCGTTTTAGTGTTTTTTGGACAAGGGAGGGTATGCATGACTCAGTCTTCTGCCTGTTCCTTCAGGCTAAGGACTTGATCAGGGATCTGGTATCCTTGTTTTACATCAATGAAATATTCTACCTTCCAAGAAAAAATGAAAATTGCTCTTCTATTTTCCCCTAAGTGTACATATAGCTCGATAATCCTAATACCTCCTTTATAAAGAAAAACATTCCAAACTTTAGTTCTGGTTTAGGAATCTGAATTTTGGCATCAGATAAAGTAAAAGATAGAAATTAATTGCTAAGAGAAACTAATGAAATCATTAGTACGAGAACACAAGAAGAAGAAAACAATAATAAAAAACAAAAACTACTAACAAGGACAGATAGGAAGGTGGAAAGTAGGTCCAAACTCCAAGTTGCATAGTGATTCTAGTCCGACCATCAACAATAACTGAATTTAAGATAAAGACCCTAATTTACAGATTAACAATGGCAGTGGCGGAGTCAATAAGAATCAAGCGGAGTGCCGAAATAACAATAATTTAGGACGCGAATTTTTAATATAAGATTAACAATTTCGTTATAGCGATTTTGAATTTTTTTTCTTATTATATTCCTCTTTAAATTCTTCCCACTTGCTGAAGAAAGAAAAAAGAAATTATTGAAAATGTGGAGTGGCTTAAATTTATAGTAATGACGTTTAGATGCAGTGAATTAGAACGTCGGAAAATGGTTGATCCAACCAAAATCTGGAGACGGAAAATCATTTCCAGACGATAGCATTATCAGCAAACTGATACAACTGTAGAGGCAATTTAATTTCTTTCCGTTCAAACTTGCTCGGCCAATAGCCATCACACTTCTAATAACCACAGGAATCATGCTGCAGGAAAAGTAAACTAGCATAAAAGCACACAAAGATGAAAGGGGCATAACGCACAGGAGGAGCTTCGAAAAGCAGCTAGAACATAGAGTTGATATTGGCGGTTCCCCGCCACCGTAGGGACCTAACCTTGTTGCTGTCGGCCGCAGGAGTATAGGTTCCTACAGTCAGGGATACCTCCGTTGGCAATACAATTTCCGTATGCAGTTGGGCAATTATTCTGAGCTGGTCTATTACGATTGCGCGTGCCACCAGTTTCCGTGCCGCTAGCCACCTGGAGGATTCTGATAACGTTTGAACTCATCGGCAAGTCCAACTCCAGCTCCAAATCTTGTGCAATTCGGCATTCGTCAAGGCGGCCATTGCACTGATAAGTGGTGTTACTCTTCACTAGAAGAGCAGCTCTACAACTATTCGTTTTCAGGAGTACTATCATCAACACAAACGCCAGAAAAATTTCTCCATTTTTCTTCTGATCAAACCCCATCTTTTCTTTGTTTCTTTCTTTTTCCCTTCCGCTCTCACTAAGCAAAGTCACGTAATTTATAGATCAAGAGCTGAGGGAGAGAAAAGTACGGAAATTATAGCTACTTGATATGCGTTAGAACACCAAACTGGAAAAATTTAAAAATTGACTTTAAGGTGTGTTTCAATACTACTGTTCTTAAAGTTTAATTCTCCCTCTCTTATAATGTGTAAAAAAATTATCGACGTATAAATCTCGAAAATATAATGAAACTTAATGATTGATGGTATTTTTTACTGACGAAATCAATCTACTGAGCACTCACCAGAGTATAACAAGATTATCAAACTTCTACAGTATTTTTTTGTAGGAAAATAGTATAGAAGAAAACTTGAGAAATTTTAAAATGGAAGAAAAGTTTTTGTTTTCTTATATACGTTCTGTTGGATAAACAGGGTCCTCTTTTATAGGTATAAATGCATGTTCTCAACAGACACTGTTTGTATTTGTTTCAAAGAATTGCTCCTGTTGGTCTCTTCCAACAAACGTGACTTTTTTTTCTTATTTTTATTTTATTTATTTATTTATTTTTATTTTCAACAGACATAATCTTTTTTTTAATTTTAATTTTCAACCGTCACAATTTTTTCTCCTATTTTGATATGAAATCATATCTTTTATTTGAAAATGTCCAACAATCCCCCACCATTTTCAAATTAATCCAAATTTTTGATAATCTTGAAAATCAATTGCATAAATGAAAGTGTCTTGTGATTGAACTTTCACTTAATGAAAACATATTAAAGTTAATCGAAATTATATGGCAAACTATGCTTTGAACTAATTATTTTATTTGGTTAACCGAACACATCTCATACAACTATTTCAACACTAATGAATGCACAATATCCGGTGATGTTTTTATGGCTATGCGTTTGAATTTTTTTTCATGAGTGCTATTAAAGCCAAGCTCTTAAACTCCTAGAAGCAGTCACACTTCATCCTTACATAGGTAGATCGCATGAATGCCCCCGTAACTAAAGCATTCTAACAAATTGTGTTATGGGTCTATTAAGATAGATAACTCATCATTTCCTTACCATTATGGGTACGTAGCACTTCACTTATGATGAAATATAATATATTATATTATAGTGCTAGCAGTCACATACAAATGATGTACTTTGTCTCATTGAACTCAAGCCTTGACTTTATACCAAGTGTTGAGTCGAGTTTCCACCATGGGTGACTTTCAATTTATAAGATTGAGCCCCATCTCTTTTGAAGTATTATTTACAAGATCTCTAGCAAGATTTTTTGTTAAAAAATTCACTAAGTTTTCACTATACCTCACAAAATTTATAATGATCACTCCATCAAAAATTAATTGTCGAACATAGCTATGTCTTAATCTAATATGTCTAGACTTTCCAATATACACTTGGCTCTATGCTTTTGCTAGAGCTGCTTCACTATCACAACAGATAGAAATCGGAGAAGTTGGTTTAGGCCATAAAGGCACACACTATAAAGTATATTTCTTAGCCATTCAACTTCCTTGGTGGTAGCAGCCAATGCAATAAATTCAGCTGCATGGTAGAATCAGTTATACATGTTTGTTTCTTAGACCCCCAAGAAATGGCACCCTCACCAAGCATTAAGATCCATCCACTTGTGAAAGCATGATCTTCTAACCTTGTAATCCAATTAACATTCGAATATCCTTCTAGTACTGATGGATATCCATTATAGCAAAGTCCATAATTAATTGTTTTCTTTAAATATCTTAGTACTTGATTTATGGCTTGCCAATGCAAAATACTTGGATTACTTGTATATGTACTTAACTTTCCAA
>NW_018397272.1:3321527-3321874 GCF_002168275.2 Theobroma umbraticum | reverse complement strand
TATATCTGGCCTTGTACATGTCATTGCATACATCAAACAACTAATTACTCTTGCATATTGTAATTGATCAACGCCCCACCAGCATTAGGTACTAATTTAATTTGAGGATCCATGAGTGTAGATGTTGGTATATAATTAGTAAGATTAAACTTTTCAAGCACTTTTTCAATGTAGTGCAATTAAGATAAAGTTATGTTATTTTCATCTTAGAATATTTTAATTCTTAAAATGATATTTGCTACACCCATATCTTTCATTGTAAAGTTATTTGACAAAAACTTCTTTGTCTCCTCGACTTGTTCCAAATCCGTATAAAAAATTAGCATATCATCCATATATAAGCAAAT
>NW_018397272.1:3320599-3321517 GCF_002168275.2 Theobroma umbraticum | reverse complement strand
TTACTATTTTAGAATTTGCTATATATGCACCTGTCATAGTCATTTATGCTGTAGCCATTAGTTAAAACAATTTCATCAAATTTTTTATGCCATTGTTTTGATGCTTGTTTAAGCCCATATAATGATTTGACAAGTTTACAAACCTTATACTCTGGTCTTCAAACAACTAACCCTTTTAGTTGTTCCATGTAGATTTCCTCTTCTAATTCACTATTTAAAAATGTTGTTTTGACATCCATTTGGTGAATTACCAACTTATAAATTGATCCAAAGGAGATTAGACGTCTAATTGTCGCAATTCTTGCTACTGGAGCATAAATATCAAAGTAGTCAATCTCTTGCTTTTGCGTAAAACCCTTGGCTACTAATCTTGTTTTAAACTTGTCTATGGTTTCATCTACTTTTATTTTCTTTTTGAAAATCCATTTACAACAAATTAGTTTGGAACCTGGTGGAAGATCAACCAAAATCCAAGTGTTATTTTCCATTATTGAGTCCATCTCATCATTAATTGCTTCCTTCCAAAATGCAAAATCTTGAAACTTTATTACCTCGTCATATGTAACAAGGTCTAATTCCAAATTAAAACAATAAGGAATCTTGTTGTCAATATTTTCTCATGTTCCTTCGACAATGAACATATAAAAGTCTAGACCAAAATCTTTTACCTTTTTAGCCCTTTTGCTTTCAATTATTTCTAGTTTATATTCATCATTATTTTCATTTTGTTCCAATAGAATGACATTTGATTGAATTGATTGTAATGGCTGTAGTTGTCTTAAAACAGATTTGAATCTATTTACATCAAATATTGCATTTCTTGATTCAATAACAATATTGACTGGAATTGAATCATTTGGTTCAATTACCATGAACCTATATGCTTTATTATGTTGTGCATATCCTATGAATATGCAT
>NW_018397272.1:3304778-3320589 GCF_002168275.2 Theobroma umbraticum | reverse complement strand
TTTCACCTAATTTCTTTCTTTTGGGTTCTGGAACTTTAGCTACAGCTCTACATCCCCAAACCTTCATATAACTAAAGTTTGGTTTCCTTTTCTTTCATTGCTCATATGGGGTCATTCTAGTTTCCCTTTTAAGAACTCTATTTAATATGTGGCAAGCTATTAACAAAGCTTCTCCCCAAAAACCTTTTTTAAGACTTAAATATGATAACATAGCATTTACAATTTCGGTTAAGACCTTATTCTTTCTTTTTGTTATGCCATTATGTTGTGGTCTGTAAGGTGTTGAAATATGATGGATTCTTCGAATAAAGGTAATATAACTTAAACTATAATATTCTCCACCTCTATCTGATCTTAAACTTTTAATAAAAGATTCATATTGTAATTCAACTTTTGATTTATAAATCTTAAATTTATTAAGCACTTCATCTCTAGAATGCAACAAATATACATAGCAATATATAGAGAAATCATCAATGAATGTGACAAAATATTTCTTTCCAAGTATTGTAAATGTACTATGCATATCACACACATCACTATGTATTAATTCAACTAATTTGGTATTTCTTTTAACTTTAGGAAAAGGATTTCTAGTTATTTTTGTTAGCATGCATGTATTGCATTTATCAATAGTTAGGTTAAATTTTGGAATTAAGTCCATTTTATTCATATCATCCAATCTTCTATACTTTAAATGTCCTAATCCATAAATAAGAAGATTCAATCATATAAGTAGAAACAACTATTTTATTTTTATTACTATTAATAATATTTAATTTAAACATTCCATCACACATGTAACCTTTTCCACCAAAAATTCTCCCTTTGGACAAAATAAATTTATCTAGCTCAAATATAAGTGTGAAACCAAACATATCTAATAGACACCCAAACACTAAATTTTTCCCAACTTCTGAAACATAGTATATATTTTTCAAAGTTAAAGTTTTTTCAGAAGTGAATTCAAGTTCAATAGTCCTTTTGCCTTTAATCATTGTTGTAAAAGAATTTCCCATGTATTGAAAATTTCCACACTCACTTGATGTGAAATTCTTGAAAAGACTCGTCATTGCACACATGTTTTGTTGCTCCAGAATCAACCCACCAGGCATCATTTTCTTCAAGCACATTGATTTTAAAAATCATGGCTATAAATTTTTCAGAAGATTTTCTTCTTCAATAATCGGCATTCATTCTTGACATGTCTTGGTTTTCTGCAATAAAAACATGTGCTTTTGTTTTGTCTTTTGAATTTCGGACTGTTAGCAATATATTTGAACCTTTTTTTGGCAAGTTTAGTGGTTTGTCCTTCCTCCACAATATGTACTTTGGCTTCACCAAAAAATAGCAACTTGTTCTTGTTTCCTGTATTCTTCTTCAATTCGAAGATGATTTGCCAAAGCCTCTAGAGTTATTTCTTTCTTTTTGTGTTTCAAACTTCTTTTAAAATCTTTCCATGATGGAGGAAGTTTGTCTATAATGGAAGATACAACTATAATTTCATCCATTTTCATTTTATATTGTTTAAACTGATTAAGTATTCTTTCAATTTCTCGTAGTTGTTTTATAACAGAACACCCATCGATCATTTGATAATTAATAAAGTGACTAGTAAGAAATTTCTTACTTATTGCATCTTCTATCATGTATCTGACTTTTAATTTGTCCCATAATTCTTTAGCAGTAGCCTTTTTTTGGTATGTGTCAAATAAGCCATCTACCAAACCATTCAAGATATGACCTTTTGCACATATAATTGACATTGTCCCATTTTTGCCTCTTTCTTGTTGTAGCAATAGACTCATTTTCTCTTTCTTCTAGTCTAGGTGTAGTTAAAACATAAACGACTTTCAAAGTTGATAGTAGGAAATGCATATTCTTTTGCTATCTTAAAAAGTTGCCACCATTACAAAGTCAAAAGTCAATTTTCTTAGTGTTCCACTTACAGCAGGCATTGTTGGAATGAAAATAAAACCTTGAGATTATTAAAACATTAAATTGGAAAAACTTAGAAATTAGCTTCAAGGTGTGTATCAATGCCATTGTCTTTAAGGTTTTATTTGCTCTCACTTGTAATGTGCAAAAGAGTTACTGACATATAAACCTTGAAGATATAATGAAGTCCAGTGATTGACGATGTTTTGCACTAACGAAATCAATTTATTGAGCACTCACCAGAATATAACAAGATTATCAAACTTCTATAATATTTTTCTCCATAAAAATAGTATAGAATAAAACTTGAGAAATTTGAGAAATGAAGAAAAGTTTTTGTTTTCTAATGTACGTTTTGTTAGATAAAGAGAGTCATCTTTTATAGGTATAGATGCTTGTTTCCAACAGACACTGTTTGTGTCTATTTCAAAAAGTTACTCCTGTTGGTCTTTTTTCAATAAACTTTTTTTTATTTTATTTTATTTATTTATTTTTATTTTCAACCGATATAATTTTTTTTTTGATTTTAATTTCTAACAGTCATAATTTTTTCTTTTATTTTGATATGAAACCATATCTTTTATTTGAAAATGTCCAACAATATGGACTAAATTAATATTTTATTCATCCAAGAACGAGAAAATAATCCACCGATCGATGGATTATAACATATGCATCCAAGAGGTAGGAATTCCATGAAATGACATAAAAACCAAGACAATGATCCGGGAAGATTGCAAGTTTAATGTTCATATCACTATCATAAGATATTTCAAAATAATATTTATTTTTTAAAAATATAAAATATATTTTTGCAACATTATCTTTCATTAATCTCTTTTAGTTTCTACAACTTTAGGAATTAAAAAGTACGTAACCAAATACTTCATTCTTTAAATTTGTGTTATTTAGAAAGTGAACATTTTATTTAAAATAGGAGTAAAATTTAACTGTAATGCTTAAAAGTTAAAACTCTAACTAAGATTACAATTCAATAAAAGTTTGGTTGGTATTCTGCAGTTTTGCATAACAAGCCTATCAACTCTAATTTCTCTTTTCTAACCCGATCTCTTTCCAGAAATAACAATAAGAATAGTAAATATGTTGCCATCTTTTCTAAGTTAAAGCTGGAAAGCAAAAAGGATAGGCAAGACGTGAAACATACGATACAAGGAATTAATCAAAGTGGAGAACCGAGTAATGACTTCCTCAGTCTTCAGTTTTTCATTTATTTTATTTCAATCAAAGTCAATATATTACGTATCAAAAAAGCTGATTCATAAGCAGTCAATAGCAAAAAGCCAAACCATTAGAGAAGGAAAGGAGAAGAGACAGTCCTCACATCGTGAACTGCTCATATGTAAAACACTTTGACCACCTTACAATAAGATGCTTCCTTCATGCACACATTATCAAATCAAAAACATTTAACCTAGGAATAAAAATATCATACCCTAATAACAGACTCAACATAGTCCTGTCATCCTGTATGCATCAATGAAAATATAACCTGCCCCTTGTATTTCCTTTCTTATGTCAACCCTAAAATGCTAAAGATCATAACATAAAGCTCGACAAACTGCAATGAAACAGAGATGTAAAAAGAAACACCAACAGCTCCAGATATCACCAACTGGTCATCACAATTCTTTTGGGCTAATGGTACTTGAGAATATGTCATAAGACAAAGAACTGCCCGAATCAAGAACGGGATTAGGACCTGCAATAACATTGGAACCTAAAATATCAACATCGATGCCCCGAGCAAGGGGGAACAACATATCCTGGTAGCTATGTTCACCACCAGGATTGATCTTCTCTTTTCCAGCATCAGCAGTCTCTTGTAACTGCAGCACAAATCCTAGCTTTTCCATTACATCATTCATCAGTGGCCTATTGACTCCCACCTCTTGTATGCAACTTTCTGCAATTTCTACAAACACCTTAAAACACTCTGGAGATATCTTTCCCCTTAGTCGTGGATCAATGATTTGATAAAGAGTTCCATCAGCAATGCATTTTTTAACCCAATGAGCTAGATTCATTTGATCAACTGCCAATTTTTTATCCAGAGCCTTTCTTGCGCATAATACTTCAAATAGTACTACACCAAATGAATAAACATCTGATTTTTCAGTTAATGCATGGCCCCGAGCATACTCAGGATCTAAGTATCCCCATGTGCCCTTTACTCCAGTATTGACCACGTCAATTTTGGGGTCCATCTTAGACAACCCAAAATCGGAAACTTTAGCAGTAAATTTCTCATCCAGGAGAATGTTGCTTGTCTTCACATCACGATGAATTATAGTATATTTCACTTCTGTATGAAGGTAGTTCAATCCCATAGCTGCTCCATGGCATATCTTGAGTCTTTGCTTCCATGTTAGAGGATCATTTTTGATGTCATATAGGTGATCACCTAGAGTACCATTGATCATGTACTCGTACACCAGGATCATCTCAGAATTCTCATTGCAATATCCAATCAAAGAGACCAAATGGATGTGCCGAAGCTGGGAGAGCATCTCAATCTCAGTCTTGAACTCCCTTGCACCTTGTCTAGACTCAGGATTCAAGCGCTTGATGGCAACTATTGTTTCACCATTATCCAAGAAACCTTTGTATACATTGCCAAAACCACCTACCCCAATAATCAAAGCTTCATGGAAGTCACTAGTTGCAGCTTTGATCTCATCTAGAGCAAAGTGACGGCACAATTCATCAGGCAATGATGAGGATGTCGCCCAAAATGATTTCCTTTTGTAAGGATCCATCCAGCAGCAAAACCTTGATCCTTTACAGTAGGCACCATTCCTGTGCATCTTTCTGTGTCGCCAAACAATGATACAACATAATAAAACGAATATAATTAACAAGCCTATCCCACATCCACCAATTGAAAAGAGCAATTTCCTCTTTGTGTTGGACTTCTCAGCTTTCGGACTTGGTTCCTCATCGACAGCGGGTGGGGCCTCTGGCACAGGATTCGGTCCAGCAAGATTGCCACCAGAGTTGTTCAATTTGAAGACTTCAAGTCCATTCAGGATACCATCTGCATAAGCACTATATAAATTTCTAGGATGTAAAGCTATGAAGAGGGTATACTCACTTTTATCTCCAGTGTTACCAATCATCACCACATAGTCTTTATACATTGGTATCCCTTTACCACCAGTAGCTTCTATCACATCAAATGCTGCCTCTGCGGTCTTATTATCTATGTAGATACTAAATCGCCTATCACTCACAGTTTCTACATCTGGATCAAATTCACAGAAATGGAGTCTAACAAGATACCTGAATCCAGAATCAAGCGGTAACCTCCATGTTAAATTGTACAACAAGTTCTCTGTTCTGTTGCTTCCCATTGATCTAGCTGTTCTATATACATCATCTGGTGCGGTGTATTCTGGTATGATAGAATAATCAAGTTTCATACTCGTGTTACTACTTACAACGCCAGCTGGCACCAGATAAAAGTAGTCATCATACCAGTTTCTGTACATGCCTGTATCGTCCGCGGCAGGGATTGATTTGCCCCCAATGTTCAATCGATGAACATTCTCAAGTGCTGTGTAGTTATCAATCTGGAACTGTGCTCCTTGACCTATCAAAGGTAGGCCTTGATCATCTAAACGCGAGTAGTAGAGGTTGGTTGGCATTGAAACAATCTCGATTCCATTGATAAAAGCATAAGACATGCTCATAGAGGGAGTAAAAGTTACAGTGAGACTTTGATTCTGCTCCAAGTTTACACAGAACTCTTTAAAAAATGATGCTTCCCTCAAATAATCAGCAGTAAGAGAAGCGCTGAAGTTATTGAGTACTGAATAAGATCCTACCTTGACAGAGAAAAAGTTTTTAGACCTGTCAAAGCCTTGGTACTGAGCAGGATAGAAATGAAGTCTGATAAATTTCTGTCCAGCAGTAACTGGAAACTTGTAGGTGAATTGGGATTTAGATATTCTTGCAGTCAAGTAAGGGACTCTAAGGATGGAGCTGCTTTGGGAGAGGGCAGTGGCAGATATTGATTTGCTAGAGGATTCTTCAATGAGAGCAAACTCGGAGTCCTTGTCCCCTGTCCATTTACGACCACCTGGCACTGCTGAATTGCCTGAAGTTGAGGAGCCACAGTCTAGAGCAATATTATCAGGTGGGGTGTAAATTTGTGCACAAATGGCAACATGCTGAAGCAAAAAGAAGAGGGAGAAGGTAGCGATAAGAATTGAAAGGTTTCTCATGGAAGACAAGACGGATTAACAGTACTATTAAGCTAATCTTTCCTCGAAATATTGAAGCAGGGGGACATAAGTCTTAAATTTTGGAGTAAGTGCCTGCTTTTGGACATAAAGCCTAGGAGTATGGTTCTGTTCGCATAAATCTACATTCTCTAGAATATCTGGCAAGGCCTGGACGTGGTTCACACCCAACCTATCGTGTGGAAAAAGAAGATTGATACTTTAGGTAAATAAAGTAGTGTGAATCTGCAAAAGATGTTCTCATTGATCAATTAACATGATGATGCGGGCGAGCAGCCCTGCCCCACCTCTTTTTCTAAAGATTTCACCCCTCTTTACTCCATTTCTTATTAAGACTCATGCCTTGTTGCTTTATGCTTTTATCATTCCTGTAATTCAGTTCATTTTACGTAAGAGCAGCACGATGCAACCCAACCACTCTGAAAAGCTGTGCTTTCCCTTATAAGGGAGAGTAGAGTTAACCAAAGAAGAAAACTGTGTGATAGGGTTCTTTATCTCTTATTAGAATAAGCATATTTGCTACTAGTTTAAGCAAACAATCAAGCTGATTTATTTTCCAGCCTAGCAATTTCTAAAAAAATTCAGATAAAATTGTGCATCAGAGGAACATAGTTGAGCCGCCTGCTGCATGTATATAAACAATAGGTATATTTTTTTTTTCACTGGTTCTCGTCGAAGGTCATATTGGTTCCAGATTTAAGTCAATATTGGCCTTGACATACAATGAGAAAGCACAAAAGTTTGGACACTGAAGTCCAGAATCTTCTTATCAGGTAATTAAGATAAGTACTTTAAACATCAAATTCATGAGATCATTTTTTAATTATATATGGCCAGCCTCTCGTTTCTATATCTTTTTTTGACAATTACAGTGTAGCGTGTAGAAATTATGCTTCAAATAGAACTGATAATTTGTATTATTATTATGGGTTGGTGAGAATCTTTCTATCAGATCTCTTAGTATCTGCTATTAATATTAAAAAGAAATCCTCAGGGTAGACTGACTTTACTGGCATTTATTCTCCCTTTGTTTTAAATCACCGTAAGCAAAGTCTAAATTAACAATTTTGAGTTAGGTTTTTCAGTTATGCTTGGGTAAAACTACTTTTACTTTTTTAACTTTTAGTTAGAATTCATTTGAAGTTTATTAATTTTGAAAATAAATAATACACGCTAAATATGTAAATTAAATGATGTTAATAAATAGATGTGAAATGTTAAAAATATTCTTATTCTTTCTATATTCTTTTCACTATTTTCTTTTTTTTTTCAAGCCAGCCGACCACCCCATGCTCCCCAAGGGAGCTACGCCCCCCCCTCACCCCTGCGCTCTTACGCTAGCCACACCCGCCCACCCTCCGGCTCCTTATGGGAGTCGTGCCTCCCCGACTAAAGCTAACTCCGACACTCCAATTGCCGGAAGAGGTAAGGGATAGATTTTTTTCAATAAGAAAATAAATTAAAAATAAAAAATTATAATTTATACAATATGATAATTTTTGAAATTAATAAAATATAAAATTATCATTTCAATATTATCATGTTATTAAATTAACGGAAACATTAACAATTGACTAACGAACTGAACTTGTATATAGAACGAAGCATATTCTTTTAAAATAAATTATTTATTTTAAAAATTAATAAATTTGTATAAAATTATGATTAAAAATTAAAAAGTGAGGATATTTTATCTTTTATGTTTTGACAAGGGGTTTGATGGCTTTGGTTAACTCTCTAATTAAGGTAAATATTCAAACACAAACCAGAACACATTATTTTATATATTTTAATACAAACTTCGAGTCGGAAAGTAAAGCATAAAATGTCAAACATGATGGTCTAAATCAAAAAAAAAAACATGAAAATGGGCATCCCTCAAAATTTCTCGGCAACCTTCAACAATTGTTTTCTCCTGCTCGTGGTCCTTGCTTAAAGATATCAAAATCAAATTATTAGTACTTTCCACCAAAATGGGGTTCATTGCCCAAGAAGATAAGGGCAACAGTATATCTATGATTTGGAATGTCAATTAAACAATAGTAAAGCATTACCATTATTAAATAGTAGCAGGAATGGTGAACAGGAAGGAAATTTTGATTGTTTAGTGCAACGGGAAAAGTACATCCTGAACCAACAATAACAGTAGTAAAGCACACAATATTCTCATGAGAAGATTGATTACAAACAAGAAAACGAAGAAAGGGAGAAAAAACTCGAAAATTTTGCTATGTCCTTAGCCTTAATTGGTATTGTCAAGAAAATGGAAAAACTGCTGAGATAAAAACTAGCTTGAGTCTTATTTTCTGTTTAACTAAGTATTGGACAAGTGTCTATTTTGCTTTGTTGTACTGGTTTGATAAGCTAGAGTCCTTGTTTTGAACGTGTAAGCATTGCATGCTTATCTTAATCATATGTTAAACATTTGGTGATTTTGCACAATTGTTAACCATGCATCTCATGTATATATTCAAGTATCTTTCTTCAGTTAATGTGATGATCAATATTAACCAAGTTCCTCTGTTTTTATTGTCTTTTTACTTTTCTTCTCTATATGTTTAATACTACTGTGTTGATTTAACCATAACATGGTATTAGAGCTCATAACCGATCCTTGAGTCACTTAAAATACTTACAAACAATCCTAAAATCTCATCTGTCATCTACCATAACCCAACTTTTTTTCAAACAATGTAAACTTCAACCTCAACCGTTACACAACAGTCACTACCTTCATTCAATGGTTCAAACTATGCTGTTTGGGCTGTAAAAATAAAAACATTTCGTAGAGGTGTTAATCTTTGGAATACTATTGAGTTTAAAGTTGAATTTCTAGTGCTAAAGTAGAATGTTACACAGGCACTAGCGAAGCAACATGAAAAAGACATTGCAAAGAGATATAGAGCTTTGTCTTTCATACATTCAACTCTATCTGAATCAATTTTCAATAAAATAATAGGGTGTTAAACTACAAA
This sequence comes from Theobroma umbraticum, assembly GCF_002168275.2. NCBI lineage: Eukaryota > Viridiplantae > Streptophyta > Magnoliopsida > Malvales > Malvaceae > Theobroma > Theobroma umbraticum. The sequence goes on along the minus strand of NW_018397272.1, from coordinate 3,311,414 downwards.
CTAGGCTTGAAGTAAGCTTAAGAAGGAGTTTTAGGGTTCACAAGAAGCAAACAAGTGCGTTTGCAAAATCTCATAAGGAAATATGAGCTTCTGAAAACGAAAGAGAACTAGAAAGTAGGTGAATTTGTTGAAGATCTGATGAAACTAGTAAACCAGATTAGACTAATGGGAGACTTTCTTAATAACTTAAAAGTGCTGTGCCAGAATGGATACCATTCGATTGCTGATAGCATGTCAGCTAAGTTTCAATGGCAAATATTCCATTTGGACATTAAATCTGCTTTCTTAAATGGTGATTTGCAAAAAGAAATTTTCATTGAGTAACCTCATGGTTTTGAAATTGAGCCTAACAGAGACAAAGTGTATAAATTTTATAAAGCTCTCTATGGTTTAAAGCAAACACCTCATGCATGGTACTGCAAGTTTAATGACTATTTGAAGAGTCACGGATTTCAGAAGAGCAGTAATGAAGCTACCTTGTATGTACACAAAATTGGTGATCAAAATCCTTTGATTATCTCATTATACATTGATGACATATTAGTTACAAGAGGAAATGATCAAAGAATTGCAAAACTCAAGTTTGAAATGCAAAACAAATTCAGAATGACTAATCTTAGGCAGATGAGCTATTTCCTAGGATTACAGATTGTTCAAGCAATATAGGAACTCATATATCTCAATCAAATTACATTTGTGAAGTTCTGAACAAGTTTAAAATGTCAAATTGCAAGACTGTAGGAAATCCACTTGTCACTCATGAGAAGCGATCAGTTGATAAGGGATCTGTACTTGGAAATTCTTCAACATTTAGAAGCATGATAGGATCATTGCTTTATATTTGTGCTCCAAAGCCTGACTTGATATTTGCTATGAATTATCTGTCAAGATTCATGCAAGTTCCTACAATTAACATTTTTTAGCAACTAAAAGAGTGATTAAATATTTGAAAGGTACCCTTGATCTTGGTCCTCATTTCACTTATTCTAATACAAAGTCAGTTGAGTTAGTTGGTTTCTTGGATAGTGACTGGACAGGATGTGTGGATGATTGTAAAAGTACTTCTAGATTGTATTTTCTCTTGGAAATGATATTTTCTGCTTGAACTCAAAGAAGAAAGGGATTACTGCTCAATCCTCTGCAGAAGCAGAGTATATAGCAACAGCTACAGCTGCAACTCAAGCCATTTGGGAGAAGAAAATCTGAACTGATCTTAGTTTCCTTTGTGTCTCCAGCTAAATTGTATTTAGATAACAAGTCTGCTATTGCTATGGTGAAGAATCCTGTTTTTCATAGCAGGACAAAACATATGAAGGTCAAATACCATGCCTTGAGAGAAGCTGAGAAGAATCAAGAGATATCCATTCAGCATTGCGGCTCCAATGATCCACTTGTAGATATTTTGATCAAACCACTATCTTTGTCCAGGTTTGAAGAACTGAGAAGCAAATTAAACGTTCATCAAGCTGGTGTTTAGGAGGAGCGTTGAGATAAAAACTAGTTTGAGTGTTATTTTCTGTTTAATTAAGTATTGGACAACTGTCCATTTTGCTTTGTTGTACTGGTTTGATAAGCTAGAGCTCTTGTTGATACTACATGTCCTTTGAAATGTGTAAGCATTGCCTGCTTATCTTAATCTTGTGTTAAACACTTGGTGATTTTGTACAAGTGTTAACCATGCATCTCATCTATATATTCAAGTATCTTTCTTTAGTTAATGTGATGATCAATATTAACCAAGGTCCTCTATTTTTATTGTCTTTTACTTTTCTTCTCTGCATGTTTGATGCTACTGTGTTGATTTAACCATAACAAAAACTATATTACCACAGAGCTTTATCCTCTCAGTTAAGTATGGAAGTTTGCTGGAACTTTATCATATAATAGGAGATATCCTGTTTCCAAGATATAAAAAATGAGACATTCCCTCTTTAAATTCTAACCTTTGGAATATCCTTTGACGATCACCCACTCTTTAATTAATTAGACGCCATACAATCGTCGACCTTTTGATTAGAAAGAAGTTTAATAGTTGGGGACCAGATGATATATTTACAGGGTTAAAGCTCTCTCCCTCTTCTTAGGTTACAGGATAATATTCCGGTAATTATCACTGTACTGCCTTTGGATAACCATTGCAGATAGAAGGACAAATAGCATCAATTAACTTTGAAAACACTGACTAACAAATAAGTGGATAATTAAGACAATAAGTAGTACACATACTCATGAAAGAAAAGCAAATTGATTTATGACAGAAAGACAGGGAAGAACAGTATGAATGTCACTCACACAAGCAGTGTCCAGGGATGATTTAAGTTGCTTTACGGTATTATTTCTACTGGCACTCGCGGTTAAATGTACTGCAATTTTTCGGAACTTTCTTGCCCTTAACGCATGGACCATACTGTGTACCAGGGCCACATGGTATAATTTTACCGGCGACATTGGTGAAGCCAATCACAGCTTTTCCATCGCTACCGATGAGCATTCGGCTAATGTGGGAATCCATCAACAGCTCCAGTTCCATATCTTCAGCAATGCGGCAGTCGTCAAGGCGGCCACTGCAACGGAAAGTGGTGTTGCTCTTCTCCATTAACATTTCTGCAGCTCTGCCACCATTTGCCTCGAAGAGCATTAGCATTACAAATAATGCTAGAGAAAATAATCCTCCCTCTCTATCAACTCTCATTTTTCTTTCCTATGCTTAAGAAACTCTCCTGGACAAGCTCTTACAAGAAAAGTGGTGATTAATCAGACGAAGGATGAGTGAGGAGGCAACGGGATCACTTATATGCAAAAGATATATTCATGAAATGTCTTAATTAGACGCAAGACCATAGTGGTCTACTTTATAGTATTCTATAGTGAATTTTAGGTGAAATGACTTGAAAATTAATCACTTTATGGTTGATGCCTTGCCAGCTAGCCACGCCAAAGCCAATCTCTATTTCTTTTCGTAAAAAAAGTAAGAGAAAGAATCTTATCCCTTCACTAGTATTGAACCAGGAAAGCAATGTTAGACAAAAGGGCAAGGAGAAAAGAAAAAGCAGATGCTGTACACAGTGCAAATCTATCAATTATTTAATTATTATTGATTTACTTTCTTTTGTTAATTAGTAGAAGAAACAATAAGATGATGTACGGATGTGACAACAGCGCACCAGGCCGGTCCTTGGGCAAAGTCACCTAAGCAAGGACTTTACTGCGCCTCAAATTTAAAAAAGTTTCACATTTTTACAATATAATATAGTTAATTATATAAAAATTAAAATAATTAATAAATTATTTATTTATTCTTTCATGCTTAATAAATATTTATTTTCCCTTACTTTCACATCCCTATTAATTTTCACTAATTATTTCATTTCTTAGTAAAAAATAATTAATCAAATGACATATTCTCTTATTTTTCAAATTATGTTCCTAATAAATATCTATTTTTTATCACTTCTTAATTCTTGAATTATTATTAATTCTCAACTATGTCTTCTGTTTCCAAGTAACTAATGGTAATATCTAATTAATGATCTTCAATCACTATTTTTTCTCACTTATTTCTCCTGTTTCAATCAATTAACGTAATACGTATTTAATATTTTCAACAGTCACTTTTTCCTATATATTAAAAATAATTATTTTTTCAATTTATAATATCTAGTTTTGAATTCTTATTTACTTATTTGCTATTTCTTCCTTTAACTTCAATTTTCCTCCAAAAAATACATAAAAAGTTTGTTATGCTATAATCTTCATAAAGTCATGAGCCTCATTTGTTGTTTGTAATAAATATTTAAAAATTAAGTACTATTGTTCTAATCATTACGTACTTTTTACTTTAATTTAGATTTATATTGTATTGTTATATTGTCTTTATTTTATGAAATAGTTAATTTATTTGAATTAAAAATTTTGATGTCGATTTTATATTTGTCATTTAAAAAATACAAGATAATTATAATAACTAAATATTTTTTGTACTTTATAATAAATATTTGAATATGTCAAATAAAAATATGAATCTAGCTATTCAAAGCTTTAAAAAGAAAAATTGAAAGTTTAATACAATCTCAAAAAGAGCATTTGATAAATTTTTACAAGTAATAAAAAATAATGAATAAAAAATTATTACAAAATATTAGAAGAATCTAATTATAAAAGTTTAATAAAAACTTTTGCTTCTAAAAAAACTAGAAGAATAAAATTTTAATAAAATTTTTTTCTTAATTTCAATAGAAAAAGCTTTATTTGAATATTTTGCTTTAGGCTTTTGAGATTATTGAGCAGCCCTTGTAGCGCACCACAAATTTATGTTCTTCTACTGTGTATTTATATACGTGTATATGAGACTTGTTCCGACTTGAACTGAAAACTATTAGGCTCTTTTGGTTGTGTGGAAATGACGATGGAAGTTGCAAGGTATTATTCATTTTATTTTAATCCCTACAAAAAAATTGAGTTTTAATCACACTTATTTAAGCGACATATTTTTTTGTATAGTAAAATTTTAAAAAATGTAACTATTTAAACTTTTAACTTCACTTTTTTTACATTTAGTAGTAATATAAAAAAGTGCAACCTTTACTAGTGCATGCAATTTCTATTGTTACATTTTATTCATAATACATTTAAAAATTTATATAATGAAGTTGGATCTACAAAAATGTTCTAAAAAATATAAAGAAAGCGTTATTAAAAATATTTTTAGTTGCACATTTTAAAAATATGCTGTCTAAAGTTAAATTTGTTGTAATGAATTTTGATGTCCTTAACTTTCACATTGAGAATTTTTGAGACTTGAATATGATATATATGTAAAAAATTAAACTTATATTTATTTGCGAGGCATTTTTTATTAAAAAAATCATAAAATTTTCAATTTCAAGTTAAAGTAGATAATACTTTACATATTGGGTGCAAGTCTCCATAGTTGGTATCAATTTTGAGCAATCTTCAACAAAAATAAAATATCTATACTTAGAAAGCTCAAAATTCAATTTCATTTTATTTATAAGAAAGTAGAATTAACTAGCTTTTCAATCATATAAAATTCAAACAATTAAAAAATAAAAATTAATACATAATTTAATTGAAAAATTATATGATACAAACAGATTTATCCTCAATTCTTATGTACCTTAAACCCAACACTAAATTCATGTTTAACTCATGAAAGAATGATTGCAATTTGAACAAAAAAAAATATACCTTATCTAACTTCAACCAAGTGATAGATAAAACTTATCTAAATTGCATAATTTTGTAAATATTCTTAATAAATTTTAATAAATTTTTAACCTAAACTTCAACAACCTAACCATAAATCTAACTTTTCTTAAAAATGAGAAAGTTTCTACTCACTTTGAAAAGAGAAATCCAACTATAATTTTTTTATTTTTCTGTCTTCCAATTTATTTTTGTAAATCCTCAAACCCAATATAAAAGAGTTGCTTGTAATAAGTCATTTACTCAACAAAATATTTCAACTAAAACTCAAATTATTTATTAATAATAAATAAGGGACCCAGGTCATATTTTGGGTTTTTAGTTTAGATATTATATAGAATGAGGTGTTACAAGTTGATACTTTTGTTATTATTTTCTTTACAAAATAAATGAATAGAAACAAAAAGCAAAAAAATATAAAATGACTTAGAAAAAGGACAAAATGCAAGTGGAGTCCCAATTATTTTAGTATTTGAGGGTTGGTAATGAATGACCTTTTTGTTTCTCTTCTTCTTAGAGTTGAACTAATTACTAATATGAAACCCAAAAGATCTAACTTGAAATTGAGAAACTAAAGTGGAAATCCATTAATCAAAAACCAAAACATATAAATTATAAATTATAATTATAAAAATATATGTATTATAATTATTATTATTATTATTATTATTATTATTTTCATCATCGTTTCTTTTTAATTGTGTTGCCAAGGCATTGAGTGTGATCATGAGTAAAGTAATGCAGCTTGGGATTTGCAAAGAGATTGAAATAGGTCAGAAAGGACACGTGGTGTCTCATCTCTAGTATGCTAATGATATGGAAATTGTGTGTAAGCTAAAATAGGAGTCACTTCAAAATGTTAAGAGAATTCTTAGATGTTTCCAACTCATTTCAAGGCTCAAAATCAATTTCAAGAAAAGTAGTCTTTTTGGAGTGAGAATTGACAAAAAGGTGTTAGTTGAGCGAGCTAAGAAGATTAGGTGCAGAAAGGAAAAGTTTTCATCCAGTTACTTAGGGCTCCCCTTAGGAGCACAAAATAATAATAACGAAATGTGGAGACTGGTAATTGAAAAGTTTGAAAATCGACTTATGGGATGGAAAGGGACAATGCTTTCAATATGTGGTAAAGTAACCCTAATGAAATCAATTTTAGCTAGTTTCTCGATTTTTTTCATGTCCATCTTTCGTATGCTAGTGGGGGTAAAAGAAGAACTTCACAAAATCCAAAAAAGATTCCTTTAAGGGGTTCTGCTCAGGAAAAAAAGGTGCATTTCGTTGATTAAGGATTAAACTGTGTACCTAAAGAATACAAAAAGTTAAGGTTGGTGGATTTAAAAATTAGAAATGAGGTGCTCCTGAACAAGTGGATATGGAGCTATGGAAATGAAAAGAATAGCTTATGGAGGAAAG
>NW_018397272.1:3302706-3304678 GCF_002168275.2 Theobroma umbraticum | reverse complement strand
ATTAAGCAATGGGAATCTCAAACTCTATTTATTTTTTAGTGGCTTTGCTGGTTTTCCGGCTTGTTTTCATATAATGAGGTTTTTCGTCCAAACTATGATCAACCATTTGAAAAGAATTGCTTGTAAAATAATATATTCGTGAAAGAAATTAATAGACAAATAAAATCAACCTAAAATTAAATTAAATCAAATCAAATCCATATATGAGGAGACTTAAATTTATAATTTAAAAAGTTTTTAGTCAAACAATAGAGGGGGACTACTTAGGCATTACCACACATATATATAGATTGTAATGTTTATGTTTAATTTTTTTATTAAATTCTTTAAAAGTTAACATAAAAAGTGGAGTCGTCGTTGACAAATTAGTGCCAGTATTTAATATGCCATTTAATTCAAAAGAAATTGACATTAGGAGGAAAAATAATATGAATGTGGAACCTTATTCCTCTTGCAAGCAAAGTCAAAAGGGATATGCAACCCTAAAGCTCATTGGAATACTAAGTCTCGTGATTCACCAAATAAAGAAATAAGCATAAAAGATGAAAAGTATAATTAACATCTGTGGCCATTAAGCATTATTTTAATATACAAAATCTTAAATTCCCTGTCATATGAACCAAGACAAAGACAAATTGATTAGTTGTCTTTTAGATATATATTATTTCATGTGTGACAAGAAAAATAAACAGTTAAAGAATGTATGTACCAATGTACTAAGTAAGTACTCAAGCACACAGATTAGATAAAAATAAGTTTGTCAATCCTAGGAAGATGCTTGGTGAACACGACCATTGGTTCCATTTGCGAGCTCAACTCTTAAGCCCATTGCCCCAGACCGTGTGGTTGTACAGTCTTGGGTTGAAGAAAAGACACGGCAAGAGGCCTAAGGTATAGCCGAACGCAATCCAATTAAAGTCACATTTATATAGGAAATGATGAAGGGTGCGGATATACAGTAATTCGAATCCAACATGTAAAATTTTTCACAAAAAAATTATATTATCTACCCACATTATCATTATTTTTGTATTACATTTTTGAATCCTGACCATTTAATACAACTAGAGATGTCAATCTCACTCATATTTAATGAGAAACTTAATTCTTCATCACAATGAGAAATATTTTCTCACTCGGTCTTTTTTTTTAAAAAAAAAATCGATTTATTGGCCTCTTCAACCAAGGTGCCATTCCAAGTCTCTTCCTATTTGGAAAAGACTTTCTATGGCATCTACGCTTGGTTTAGGTAGTGAAGAACTGTACAATTATCAAAAAATTTACTGCCCAATCCTACATGTGTACGAGGTTTTAAACCTTTCGAGCCAATTCTAAAAAAACTACCCTTGCAATGCCTCGACAACAAAAGAGGCGAAGAATCATGTTCACAAATCGTAAAGACACAATATAGCAAACTTGAAAGAACAAGCATTTAAGCATTTAGCTCATTGGTTGGTGCATTATCTCTTTACTTAAAGAGTAAGATTCGAATTCCCTTTTTCCTAATTATAAAAAAAAAAACCTTGAAAGAACAATAGTGCCCTATAATCCTACAACTCATCATACTCAAACCCTCCATTTCTCAGAAACATCTAAACACAAAGTAATGAAGGACCCAACCAACATCAAACCCAAGTGATCACAACTTCAGGCCTTAAAGCTATATCATATCATCCCTTGGAAAAGTGGAGACATGTCAAAGACTCAGAGATTTGAAGAAAGCATCATCACCACCCAATCGACGTCCAAAGCAACAAGCAACATTCTATGCTTGAAGGATCAATTGACCTAAGATAAATTCCTCATTACTGAATGCAGAACAAAGGAAACAATATCATGAACCACAAGCCCTCGTAACGTGCCACCACACGAAACACCCCAAAAGAAACTATCGCCATACCACTCCAACATCTATTGTGAATCACCAAATTAGTCCAAATCCCCAAGCCATTCAAAACAAGACATAGGTATT
>NW_018397272.1:3295496-3302606 GCF_002168275.2 Theobroma umbraticum | reverse complement strand
TAGATAATTCCTTGTGTTCCAGTTTACTTTAGACCTATTGCCTTTTGAAAGGTGAAAGAATTGTAATATTATGCAAGATTATGAGTAATTCCTTCAGGCATTCTCTGTTTTTTCCTGTTCTGTGCAATATTGTGCTAGCATGAATTCAAACTACAGGCAAATTCTATTCTAGACTCTATTTTCTAGTAAGCTTAAATCAAAATGCTTGCATGAGACGTTGCTAGAAATCTAGAGCAGAATGTAAGTTTGAAATAAGTTTCAGTCTTGCCCTTATTCCATTTTAGAATAATATTAAAATGCTTATATTGCAGCCTAAATATGGTGGAATGATTATAGACATTGTGTCAAGAGATATAAGGACGCCTGAACAGCAATCAGATGCTTTGAAAGCCGTCAAGGACACTGTGATATACATTGTGCTGATAGTTGTAGTAGGGTATTCCCTTTCCTTGTCCTTTGTTCATGTCGTTCCAATTATAATTCTGTTTATAGTTGTCCCATGTTTAAATATTTGGGTTTTTCACTTTGTGAGACATTTACACCCAGTAGTGACCAAATGGGTTTATCTGATTTTACAATAATTTGGAAAGAAAGCATTTCTTTTTCTTATAGCATTTGCATGTGCTCCTTCATGTCTCAATAGAAACAGATCAAGAGCATTTCCTTATCTTTACATTGTTTTGAGATTTTAAATGATGTTTCCATATGACCAACTTGTCTGTTGAAATGCTTCAACAAACACAAGCCACGGTCCAGTCATAGTTTATCTTAAGAACAGCATCAATTTATCTGATCTCTTCTTCATGTTTTTTGATTACTGTAATTTTGATGTTGATCATATTACCAATTTCCTGCTTGAACCTCAATTATTTTGATATTTCTAGAATGTTTGCTCAACTAGTAAGCATCTAGATAGCAGGTAATTCTAGAGGGCTGTCATATCTTGTATCATGTCTAATGATAATTCCATGCTCTTGTACCACACTTCACCCAGTCAGTAAGGTGTGCGAAATACTTTCTAGATACTTTTAGATGTACCTGAAACATATGTTGAACCTCAAGATCTTAAGTCAAGAATTAGTTTTTGAATCAAAATACAGAAAGAGAATGCCTCATAAGTTGTAGCTCTTTTAAATTAAGTGGATTAATCCCATAGTACATTTTTCCCCTTGTCTATTTTAGATCTTTGTGCACAACACTTCGAGCGTGGTTGTTTTCTTCTGCCAGTGAACGGGTTGTAGCTCGCCTGAGGAAAGACTTATTCAGTCACCTTATTCAACAGGTCAGGCCAAATAAATCAGAAACTAGTTGTAAGATATGCCAAGTTAATGATTAGTACAGCTAATTTAAAATTCATGGTTCATGTATGCTTGACTTAAGTTTCATCATGCGGCACAGTCTAAGACTGAAGTTTTGATGGTTCAACAGGAAATAGCCTTTTTTGATGTTACTCGAACAGGTGAACTCCTCAGCAGGCTATCTGAGGACACCCAGATCATTAAAAATGCAGCAACAACCAATCTTTCAGAGGCACTCCGGAATCTAACGACTGCCTTTATTGGTGTTGGCTTCATGTTTTCATCATCGTGGAAATTAACACGTTTGTCGTTTCACTTGTTCAAGAATTTTTGATTAATGCCCTTCTATCAAATGAATGTGGCACTAACAGTAACTTTTATTCCTATTTAGTGCTAGCCTTGGCAGTAGTACCAGTATTTTCTGTTGCTGTACGAAAATTTGGGCGGTATCTCAAAGAACTTTCACACGCAACCCAAGCTGCAGCTGCAGTAGCTGCCTCAATTGCTGAGGTTTGTATGAAATATACTCCTATGTGATTTGCTCTGGGATAGCCCTGCATGGATCATATGCAATTTACAATATGAATCTTTTGACTATATCAACTAAATTTTTTGAATATTCCACATATTTTGAAGCCTACAATATATTGTAGATAGTTAAAATGTTATTATTATTATTATTATTATTATTATTATAAACAAGAATGAGCCTTTTGCAATTGCACATCCAATTTCATGAGGGAAAGGAAAAACAGATACATTTGACCTCACCCTAAAAAGCAGGAAACACCTTCTCTGTTATATACCCAACTTCGTTTTATGCTTACTTGTTTGCCAGAAGTTTCACTATTAACGGAGTGCTAGAGATTCACCAATTTGGAATAATCATGTTTGAACTGATGTCCAAATTAAAAAATAGAAAAACTTTCAGGACATAATGCATTCCAAAGTAGCCGTATTATTATATTAGAAGCTAAAATGTACAATTTTCTGAACGAAAGTAGACAAAAAAGCTGTTCCATATTAGTCATTAATCATTCATCCATTTGTACTTTAAAGGTGAAAAGCCGTTGTGAAGTGATGCCTAAACTCCTGCCTTATCTTGTATTGTTGAGAAATTTTGAATGCCATAAACAGGCTGGAAAGCGCATTAAGTTCATTTTCCATTATTTGATATCTTATTCTTCATGAGCTACTTTGATGTTTAGGAATCTTTTGGAGCCATTCGAACAGTTAGATCATTTGCTCAGGAAAGTTATGCAATATCAAATTACTCTGAAAAAGTTGACGAGACACTGAATCTTGGACTAAAACAAGCTGTGAGTGCCAGGAGGCTAACCCTCACTCTCTCTCTCTCTCTCTCTCTCTCTCTCTCTCTCTTTCTCTCACACACACACACACACACACACATACAAGCACTGCAATTCAGAAAATAAACTTGCAAAATTTGTACTTTTCTCTTCAACAGAAAGTAGTTGGCCTATTCTTTGGAGGACTAAATGCTGCATCCACATTGTCTGTTATAATAGTGGTGATTTATGGTGCCTACTTGACAATTATGGGATTTATGACTGCGGGTTCCCTTACATCCTTCATCCTTTATAGTCTCACAGGTATCTCCTCAATGTTCGCAGCTTGCTGTATTTTCAAGTTTTGCCTAGTTTCTGTTCCATCTTTGATCTCAATAAAGGCACAGCAACTACCTCAAACTTAGTAGAAATTTAGTGAACTCTCTGTAAAAGTCTTCAAATGTGATAGATCTTTATCCCTAGTTATAAAACATAAAAAGTGTCCTTGGTCGAAAAGATGAAAACATATATTGTTGGTCAAAACCTTGGTAAGTGGCTATTCTTGTTTAATGACTTTTATTTTCTGTGACTTTTCCTCCTCATTCTACTTCTGACGGTTAAATTATTTCAACTGATGATTGTTGGTTTGTGATCAATAATATTCTAAGCTTAACCTATTCTGTAGTTTATAAAAGGACTATTTTCACTGTGGAATCTTTTATCTCTCTCTGCCTGCAGTTGGATCCGCAGTTTCCTCTTTATCAGGATTATATACAACTACCATGAAAGCTGCAGGGGCAAGTAGGAGGGTTTTCCAGCTCTTAGATCGTGTCTCAAGCATGCCAAAATCAGGAGACAAGCGCCCAGAGGGGTTAGTCATATTACAATATCCTTGAAAAAGTCCCTTAATCTGATTCCAGGAGCAAGACAAAGTTTTGTAGCATTGTTGAAATCAAGCATACAACAACCTCATATTCCATCTTTGTCAAGACACTGATCACATTAATCCATGATGTTATATTGGCAATGGCAGAAATCCAGATGGAGATGTAGAATTAAATGATGTCTGGTTTGCTTATCCTTCTCGACCAAGTCATATGGTACTTAAGGTAATGGTTTCTATGTTACGCATATATGTGAATTTAAACATGTTACCATTTCAAGCTAAAACATATTCTGCCACTAAACTAATCCCTGTTGTGCACCAATAAGAATGAACATTTAGAACATGGTGATGGATTTGGTTTAGTGGGTCCTTCCTTTTAGGATTTGCAGTGTGATAAAATTGAAGAGGATCGACATTAAAACATTGGGGAAATGAAAAATAGATCTTTTATATTTAAGTCTTATCCGCCTGCAAATTATTAAGAATTTGCAATTTTACCAGTACATAATTGGCATAGCTCAACCCAAAGGATGGTATTTATTTAACCCTACCTGTAAACAATTGACTATAGAGTGAACATTTGTTTTATGGGAGTTTTATAATTTTTGAACTTCATCATTTAAATCTGATGACACTGTTTTAATTGCAGGGAATAACGTTAAAATTGAAACCTGGTTCAAAAGTTGCCCTTGTTGGACCAAGTGGTGGTGGAAAAGTAACATTATCATCCCTTTCCCTCTTTTTCCCATTTTTCTCCTTGTGTTCAACAGTTGATGTCATTTTCTCCATCCTGTAATACCTATACTAATAAATAAAGCTAAATTTCCAATCTGTTGCAGACCACAATAGCAAACTTAATTGAGAGGTTCTACGACCCTCTGAAGGGAAAGATTTTGTTAAATGGGGTTCCTTTAGTGGAAATATCACATGAATATCTGCACAGAAAGGTAGTCCTCTGGTTTTTATTTTTTTAATATCTATCAAGTATGTGCATGGCCTTCATAAAAATTCTTGTCAAGTTCATAACAGCATACGGACCAGCATGACGTTATTTCAAAAGTTGCATCATCAGGTAAAGGAAAGAAAAGTCATTTCAAAATCTGACCATCTCCAGAAACCATTATTGGAAGAAACTCACCAATTGTTATCCATGAGAGCTTGTGATGTGCAATGTCCACCCTAATTGACTCCTGGACTAATCACGGAGGCACTTTGTTGGTTAGGATATTCAGGCCTTTCTCATAATATGACAGCAATGCATCTGTTTATCAACTTAAGTTATATCTTGCCACCAACACTGCAACTTTTGTGATCTTGAACTGGAAACAATGAGTCAAAGCATGACATATTTTAAGCATTTTACCAACCTTTCTAGATGGAAAGGAATTTTGGAAAAATTATATAAAGTGTATCATTTCACCCATTTGGAATCATCTTGTAGATACTATATAAACGAGGTATTGTAAGCTTTCACCTTTCTTTTTCTCCATCTTCTTCCACAATTACATTATCTGGTTTTCACAAGGATTTGGTCATTTGGATGTCTGAGATTTCTTAAAGACCCTTACTCTCCTTGTCTTTCTGGAATACAGGTAAGTATAGTCAGCCAGGAACCTGTGCTTTTCAATTGTTCTATAGAGGAGAACATTGCCTATGGTTTCAATGGCAAAGCCAGCAGTGCTGAAATAGAATCAGTAGCTGTGAGTTATGACCATCTTCTAACTTCTTCCCCTTCTACCAACATCAATAAGACATCTTTACAGTTTACAGTTTCTCTATGCATGTATGCTGATAAAGTAAAATGCTGCAGAAAATGGCTAATGCTCATGATTTCATAGAAAAATTTCCTGAAAAGTATCAAACAGTTGTTGGAGAACGTGGTTTGAGACTCTCGGGAGGCCAGAAACAAAGAGTAGCAATTGCAAGAGCACTATTAATGAATCCAAAAGTTTTGCTGTTGGATGAAGCCACAAGTGCTCTGGATGCTGAGAGTGAATACCTTGTTCAGGTGAGACTGAATTTGCATCTCTCTCCTCTCTATTCTGTCTTCTTTTGCTCAGAAAAATTACTGTTGTTTGCCTTGTAAATGACATGTTCAACAGTAATTTTCAAATTTCCTGTAAATTCAAAAGATTTGTATAGATTGTTTATCTGTCTATTTAATCATGGCCCTCTTTCAGAATAATACCCTAACTTAGTTTCATGCACTGGATAGGATGCTATGGATTCATTGATGAGGGGTAGGACTGTTCTGGTCATAGCACACAGGCTTTCAACAGTCAAAAGTGCAGACAGTGTGGCGGTTATATCTGATGGTCAAATAGCTGAGAGTGGCACCCATGAAGAGCTTCTCAGCGAGGATGGTATCTACACTGCCCTTGTGAGGAGGCAACTGCAAGGATAAAACACCAAAATCTAGTTCCAAATGGTCAAACAATGTTCATATATTTATCGTGATTATCCTAAAATATTTTTGTCTTTTAACATACTTCTCGGCTACTTGTCAAATGTTACAATACCAAAGGGAAATATCTCGTTTATCAGATAGCATGTTTTAGAGGAAACAAGCAAATAATTCTGAGATGCAAGGAAAAAGAATGTCCGCATTCTGCAGAATACATTTTCAACAAAAAGTTGTTTTATATAACCATCCTGGTTCCTTGAAACAAATCATTGCATCCGGGGACTCGGATGGAAATTTGATTTGTATATAGATATATAATCTCAGCTCCTCAACCCAAAAACAATTTCATCACCAAGAAATATGAGTTCCCAGTGAAGAACTGGGGCATAGGGCTAAGAATTGAACTTTACAAGGAGCTTGCCATTGCATGAAAATAATGATCCAACAAGCTTCAAAAAACACCAAACCACAAGACCTCACCAACCCAGAAAAAGTGAATCATGCTTACTCCCATTTGACCTTGCTTTTCATCTAAAGAGGCATTGAACATGACAACTTATTAAATACCATTCTTTTCAATGCTTAGCTTTTAGAATAAAAATTCTACAGTATGCTTGTCTTTTTTATGCTTAAGCTAACCTCTTGCATGGTCAATTTCAATTATTTGACTCGAAGGGTGAAATGAATTGTTTGCATCTTTTTATTATTATTGTTGTTGTTGTTGTTAATAAGAAAAAGCCTCATGAAACGTGCCATAAAACCAACAATACACTAGAATCAAAATAATAATTACCTCTGAAATTAGCCGTGTTATGACCCCCATGAAGTTTTAAAAAGACTAACCAGCAACTACTTTCCCAAAACAATTCCCAACGCTCCAATTCCCCAATTTCTTGTTTTATCCCATGGGGAAGAATCAGAAGTTGGATTGGACCTCAAGCTCCAACTCCCATTCAGGCAGTGAAAGAGTCCCTCTTTTGTCCAAGGAAGTTTGTTTTCTTATTCACTCATATATACATGCTAACGTGCATATATAATACTGTTTGGTTTTGCATTTTGTTTTCCGGGATTCTTGTAACGTCCTTGTTAACTTTCTACCCCTTTTTAATGTTCAATTCTAAAACACCTGCATTTTTTGTATCAGTGTGTTCCAATGCATGAATATGATGTAGTATCTTGATTTATAATTCATGCAAGGTTTTTCTTTCTTGAACCCTTCTGTTTTCTCTATAT
>NW_018397272.1:3294210-3295396 GCF_002168275.2 Theobroma umbraticum | reverse complement strand
ATCAGATTTTCTTCTGGTTCTTTTCATGGGGAAGAAACTGCACTTGGATTGGACTTCAAAGTCCATTTCCAGTTCTGGCAGTGATAGGGTCCCTCTTTTGTACAAGGAGGTTTGGTTTTCTTCTTCTTTCTTCTTTCATCTTATTTGTTTTTGTGTTTTATTTTCTGGGATTCTTTTACTCATCATTCTTCTTCGCTTCTTACATTTTTTTCAGTTGCTGTTGCAAAAGGATGTTTGTTTTTCTTTTTGGTTTCTGGGAACCTGTTAAGACATCTGAATTTTGTGTATTAACATGTTGGCTGCAAAAGTTGTTCTTCAAATTTTGTCTTTGTTATTTTATTTATTTTGTGATCTTTCTGTTTTCTGTATGAAGTTCTTGAGTCCGACTCTGATTAGTGTCTTTGTTCTCATAATACTAATAATTGTTCCAATGTTCTGGTGAGTGATTGATTAATGACATCAAATTCTGTAGTTAGTTTAGGCGCTTAATTAAGTGATTATTTGGTTTTCTTTCAGTCTCAGGTTGACAAAATCCTCTTAGATTTTGTTTATCGCATGTATATTGAAAACAAAACACCCCTTGATTTAGTTACAAAACGAAAATATTAAGAAAAAAGGCTCAGCAGAAAAATGAATGGCAATTGAGAGATTTCCACGCAAGCAAGAAGCTAGAAAGTCTCTAACCCAAAATTAATTTGAAAAACACTGGAAGAAGACTATTTAAAAGACCTTTTTGTTAAGTAATTTAATAGAAGCAATTCACTTTATTTAGTAGAAAAGAAACAACAGATTCAATGGAAACAGTTCACTTTACATTGTGCAGAAAAGTAAGCAGGCCAATGACCACCAGTCACCTAATGGTCCTGTGTCAGACCTTGAGCAAGGCGATGCAGCAGAGGTGATGGCTGTTTATTCTATTTGTCTTACATTTTTATTACCAATTAACCTTTTTATTTTTGTTGTTAAGGACTCTTGATTTTTATTTGAAATTTTCAGGTGGCCAATGTCGGATTTTGCAGAGTATTTTCACTGGTTAGTAATGAATTTGTTTCCCACCATCTCTCAGCTTGGAACTGTAACATTAATGTGCATTGAAAAACATATATATATTATTTTTTATTTTCAGGCAAGGCCAGATGCTGGGAAGATAATTGTTGGCACCATTGCATTATTGATAGCATCCACA